>NC_091387.1:5756962-5846962 GCF_038502225.1 Cherax quadricarinatus
TAGGTTACAAACTGAAGGGAGTTACTAACTGAGGAGTTACTAACTGAGGGAGAGGTTACTAACTGAGGAGTTACTAACTGAGGAGTTACTGAACTGAGAGAGGGATTACTAACTTGAGGGTTATAACTGAGGAGTTACTAACTGAAGGGAGTTTACTGCAAGGGGCTGAGGAGTTACAAACTGGAAGGGAGCTGGGGACTAACTGGGGAGTTACTACTGACTTACTAACTGAGAGTTACTAACTGAGGAAGATTACAAATGAGTTGGGTTACTAACTGAGGAATTACTAAGCTGAAGGAGTTACAAGCTGGTAGGTTACACAAAGGCTGAGGAGTTACTGACTGAGGAGTTACAAACTGAGGCAGGAGGTACAAACTGCACTGAGTTACTAGCAGAGGAGTTACAAACTGAGCAGAGATTACTAACTGAGGAATTTAAGAATGAGGAGTTACAAAGTGAGGAGTTATAGGCTGACAAAGAGTTTACTAAACTGAAAGAGGTTATAACAAACTGAGGAATTACAAACTGAGGAATTACAAACTGAGGAGTTACAAACTGAGGAGTTACAAGCTGAAGGTTACAAACTGAGGAGTTACAAACTGAGAATTTACAAACTGAGGAATTACAAACTGAGAATTTACAAACTGAACTGGGAGTTACTTACAGAAATTACAAACAGGAGAATTTACAAACTGAGCAGAAATTTACAAACTGAAGAAATTTACTTGCTGAATAACTTACAAACTGAGGAATTTACAAGGCTGAGGATTTAGGCAAACCCTGAAGGAGATTACTAACTGAGGGAGTTACAAACTGAGGGATTACAAACTGAGAATTTACAAACTGAGGAAGTTACAAACTGAGGGATTACAAACTGAGGAGTTACAACTTGAGAATGATTTACAAGCTGTGAGTTACAACTGACAAACTGAGTTACAAACTGAGGAGTTACTAACTGATTACAAACTGAGGAGTTACAAACTGAGGAGTTACAAAGCTAATGAGGGATTTACAAACTGAAGAGTGCAAACTGAGGAGATTTACAAACTGAGGAATTACTAAACTGAGGGAATTTACAAACTGAGAGTTACAAGGCTGTAGATTTACAAACTGAGAGTTTACTAATAACTTTAGGAGTTATGGAATTTACTAACTGAGGAATTACTAACTGAGGAGTTACTAACTGAAGGAGTTACTGCTGAGAGATTACAGAGCTGAGAGTTACAGAGAGTTACTAACTGAGGAATGAAGGTTACAAACTGAGGAGTTACTAACTGGAAAGTTAGATTACTGAAGAGAAGGATTACAAGCGCTGAAATTACAAACTGAAGGAGTTACTAACTGAGGGAATTACTAACTGAGGGAGTTACTAACTGGAGTTACAAACTGAAGGAGTTACTAACTGAAGGAGTTACTAACTGAAGTAGTTACTAACTGAAGGAGTTACAAACTGAGAGAGTTACTAACTGAGGGAGTTACTAACTGAGGAAGTTACTAATTGACTGAGTTACTAACTGAGGGAGCTACTAACTGAAGGAGTTACTAACTAAGGGAGTTACAAACTGAATGAGTTACAAACTGAGAGAGTTACTAACTGAGGGAGTTACAAACTGAAGGAGTTACAAACTGAAGGAGTTACAAACTGAGGGAGTTACTAACTGAGGGAGTTACAAACTGAAGGAGTTACTAACTGAAGGAGTTACAAACTGAAGGAGTTACTAACTGAAGGAGTTACTAACTGAAGGAGTTACAAACTGAAGGAGTTACAAACTGAAGGAGTTACTAACTGAGGGAGTTACTAACTGAAGGAGTTACAAACTGAAGGAGTTACTAACTGAAGGAGTTACAAACTGAAGGAGTTACTAACTGAAGGAGTTACAAACTGAAGGAGTTACTAACTGAGGGAGTTACAAACTGAAGGAGTTACTAACTGAGGGAGTTACAAACTGGGAGTTACAAACTGAAGGAGTTACAAACTGAGGGAGTTACTAACTGAGGGAGTTACTAACTGAAGGAGTTACTAACTGAAGGAGTTACTAACTGAGGGAGTTACTAACTGAGGGAGTTACAAACTGAAGGAGTTACTAACTGAAGGAGTTACTAACTGAAGGAGTTACTAACTGAAGGAGTTACAAACTGAAGGAGTTACTAACTGAAGGAGTTACAAACTGAAGGAGTTACAAACTGAAGGAGTTACTAACTGAGGGAGTTACTAACTGAAGGAGTTACAAACTGAAGGAGTTACTAACTGAAGGAGTTACAAACTGAAGGAGTTACTAACTGAAGGAGTTACAAACTGAAGGAGTTACTAACTGAAGGAGTTACAAACTGAAGGAGTTACTAACTGAAGGAGTTACAAACTGAAGGAGTTACTAACTGAGGGAGTTACTAACTGAGGCAGTTACTAACTGAGGGAGTTACAAACTGAAGGAGTTACAAACTGAAGGAGTTACTAACTGAGGGAGTTACTAACTGAAGGAGTTACAAACTGAAGGAGTTACTAACTGAAGGAGTTACTAACTGAAGGAGTTACTAACTGAAGGAGTTACAAACTGAAGGAGTTACTATCTGAGGGAGTTACTAACTGAAGGAGTTACAAACTGAAGGAGTTACTAACTGAAGGAGTTACAAACTGAAGGAGTTACTAACTGAAGGAGTTACAAACTGAAGGAGTTACTAACTGAAGGAGTTACAAACTGAAGGAGTTACAAACTGAAGGAGTTACAAACTGAAGGAGTTACAAACTGAAGGAGTTACAAACTGAAGGAGTTACAAACTGAAGGAGTTACAAACTGAAGGAGTTACAAACTGAAGGAGTTACAAACTGAAGGAGTTACAAACTGAAGGAGTTACTAACTGAAGGAGTTACAAACTGAAGGAGTTACAAACTGAAGGAGTTACTAACTGAGGGAGTTACTAACTGAAGGAGTTACAAACTGAAGGAGTTACTAACTGAAGGAGTTACAAACTGAAGGAGTTACAAACTGAAGGAGTTACAAACTGAAGGAGTTACAAACTGAAGGAGTTACAAACTGAAGGAGTTACAAACTGAAGGAGTTACAAACTGAAGGAGTTACTAACTGAAGGAGTTACAAACTGAAGGAGTTACTAACTGAAGGAGTTACTAACTGAAGGAGTTACAAACTGAAGGAGTTACAAACTGAAGGAGTTACAAACTGAAGGAGTTACTAACTGAAGGAGTTACAAACTGAAGGAGTTACTAACTGAAGGAGTTACAAACTGAAGGAGTTACTAACTGAAGGAGTTACAAACTGAAGGAGTTACTAACTGAAGGAGTTACTAACTGAAGGAGTTACTAACTGAAGGAGTTACAAACTGAAGGAGTTACTAACTGAGGGAGTTACTAACTGAAGGAGTTACTAACTGAGGGAGTTACAAACTGAAGGAGTTACTAACTGAGGGAGTTACTAACTGAAGGAGTTACTAACTGAGGGAGTTACTAACTGAGGGAGTTACAAACTGAAGGAGTTACTAACTGAGGGAGTTACTAACTGAGGGAGTTACTAACTGGGAGTTACAAACTGAAGGAGTTACTAACTGAAGGAGTTACAAACTGAAGGAGTTACAAACTGAGGGAGTTACAAACTGAGGGAGTTACAAACTGAGGGAGTTACAAACTGAAGGAGTTACAAACTGAGGGAGTTACAAACTGAGGGAGTTACAAACTGAGGGAGTTACAAACTGAGGGAGTTACAAACTGAGGGAGTTACTAACTGAGGGAGTTACAAACTGAGGGAGTTACAAACTGAGGGAGTTACTAACTGAGGGAGTTACAAACTGAGGGAGTTACAAGCTGAGGGAGTTACAAACTGAGGGAGTTACTAACTGAGGGAGTTACAAACTGAGGGAGTTACTAACTGAGGGAGTTACAAACTGAGGGAGTTACTAACTGAGGGAGTTACAAACTGAGGGAGTTACAAACTGAGGGAGTTACTAACTGAGGGAGTTACTAACTGAGGGAGTTACAAACTGAGGGAGTTACAAACTGAGGGAGTTACTAACTGAGGGAGTTACAAACTGAGGGAGTTACTAACTGAGGGAGTTACAAACTGAGGGAGTTACAAGCTGAGGGAGTTACAAACTGAGGGAGTTACTAACTGAGGGAGTTACAAACTGAAGGAGTTACTGAGGGAGTTACTAACTGAGGGAGTTACTAACTGAGGGAGTTACTAACTGAGGGAGTTACAAACTGAGGGAGTTACTAACTGAGGGAGTTACTAACTGAGGGAGTTACAAACTGAGGGAGTTACTAACTGAGGGAGTTACTAACTGAGGGAGTTACAAACTGAGGGAGTTACAAACTGAAGGAGTTACAAACTGAGGGAGTTACAAACTGAGGGAGTTACAAACTGAGGGAGTTACTAACTGAGGGAGTTACAAACTGAGGGAGTTACAAACTGAGGGAGTTACAAACTGAGGGAGTTACAAACTGAGGGAGTTACAAACTGAGGGAGTTACTGAGGGAGTTACAAACTGAGGGAGTTACAAACTGAGGGAGTTACAAACTGAGGGAGTTACAAACTGAGGGAGTTACAAACTGAGGGAGTTACAAACTGAGGGAGTTACAAACTGAGGGAGTTACAAACTGAGGGAGTTACAAACTGAGGGAGTTACAAACTGAAGTTACTGAGGGAGTTACAAACTGAGGAGTTACTAACTGAGGGAGTTACAAACTTACAAACTGAGGGAGTTACAAACTGAGGGAGTTACAAACTGAGGGAGTTACAAACTGAGGGAGTTACAAACTGAGGGAGTTACAAACTGAGGGAGTTACAAACTGAGGGAGTTACAAACTGAGGGAGTTACAAACTGAGGGAGTTACAAACTGAGGGAGTTACAAACTGAGGGAGTTACAAACTGAGGGAGTTACAAACTGAGGGAGTTACAAACTGAGGGAGTTACAAACTGAGGGAGTTACAAACTGAGGGAGTTACTAACTGAGGGAGTTACAAACTGAGGGAGTTACAAACTGAGGGAGTTACAAACTGAGGGAGTTACAAACTGAGGGAGTTACAAACTGAGGGAGTTACAAACTGAGGGAGTTACAAACTGAGGGAGTTACAAACTGAGGGAGTTACAAACTGAGGGAGTTACAAACTGAGGGAGTTACAAACTGAGGGAGTTACAAACTGAGGGAGTTACAAACTGAGGGAGTTACAAACTGAGGGAGTTACAAACTGAGGGAGTTACAAACTGAGGGAGTTACAAACTGAGGGAGTTACAAACTGAGGGAGTTACAAACTGAGGGAGTTACAAACTGAGGGAGTTACAAACTGAGGGAGTTACAAACTGAGGGAGTTACAAACTGAGGGAGTTACAAACTGAGGGAGTTACAAACTGAGGGAGTTACAAACTGAGGGAGTTACAAACTGAGGGAGTTACAAACTGAGGGAGTTACAAACTGAGGGAGTTACAAACTGAGGGAGTTACAAACTGAGGGAGTTACAAACTGAGGTAGTTACAAACTGAGGGAGTTACAAACTGAGGGAGTTACAAACTGAGGAGCTACAAACTGAGGGAGTTACAAACTGAGGGAGTTACAAACTGAGGGAGCTACAAACTGAGGGAGTTACAAACTGAGGGAGTTACAAACTGAGGGAGTTACTAACTGAGGGAGTTACAAACTGAGGGAGTTACAAACTGAGGGAGTTACAAACTGAGGGAGTTACAAACTGAGGGAGTTACAAACTGAGGGAGTTACAAACTGAGGGAGTTACAAACTGAGGGAGTTACAAACTGAGGGAGTTACAAACTGAGGGAGTTACAAACTGAGGGAGTTACAAACTGAGGGAGTTACAAACTGAGGGAGTTACTAACTGAGGGAGTTACTAACTGAGGGAGTTACAAACTGAGGGAGTTACTAACTGAGGGAGTTACAAACTGAGGGAGTTACAAACTGAGGGAGTTACAAACTGAGGGAGTTACAAACTGAGGGAGTTACAAACTGAGGGAGTTACAAACTGAGGGAGTTACAAACTGAGGGAGTTACAAACTGAGGGAGTTACAAACTGAGGGAGTTACAAACTGAGGGAGTTACAAACTGAGGGAGTTACAAGCTGAGGGAGTTACAAGCTGAGGGAGTTACAAACTGAGGGAGTTACTAACTGAGGGAGTTACAAACTGAAGGAGTTACTGAGTGAGTTACTAACTGAGGGAGTTACAAACTGAAGGAGTTACTAACTGAGGGAGTTACTAACTAAGGGAGTTACAAACTGAAGGAGTTACTAACTGAGGGAGTTACTAACTGAGGGAGTTACTAACTGAAGGAGTTACAAACTGAGAGAGTTACTAACTGAGGGAGTTACTAACTGAGGGAGTTACTAACTGAGGGAGTTACTAACTGAGGGAGTTACTAACTGAAGGAGTTACTAACTGAGGGAGTTACAAACTGAAGGAGTTACTAACTGAGGGAGTTACTAACTGAGGGAGTTACTAACTGAGGGAGTTACTAACTGAGGGAGTTACTAACTGAGGGAGTTACTAACTGAAGGAGTTACTAACTGAGGGAGTTACTAACTGATGGAGTTACAAACTGAGAGAGTTACTAACTGAGGGAGTTACTAACTGAGGGAGTTACTAACTGAGGCACTTACAAACTGAGGGAGTTACAAACGAAGGAGTTACAAACTGAGGGAGTTACAAGCTGAGGGAGTTACAAACTGAGGGAGTTACAAGCTGAAGTAGTTACAAACTGAGGGAGTTACTAACTGAGGGAGTTACAAACTGAGGGAGTTACAAACTGAGGGAGTTACAAACTGAGGGAGTTACAAACTGAGGGAGTTACAAACTGAGGGAGTTACAAACTGAGGGAGTTACAAACTGAGGGAGTTACAAACTGAGGGAGTTACAAACTGAGGGAGTTACAAACTGAGGGAGTTACAAACTGAGGGAGTTACAAACTGAGGGAGTTACAAACTGAGGGAGTTACAAACTGAGGGAGTTACAAACTGAGGGAGTTACAAACTGAGGGAGTTACAAACTGAGGGAGTTACAAACTGAGGGAGTTACAAACTGAGGGAGTTACAAACTGAGGGAGTTACAAACTGAGGGAGTTACAAACTGAGGGAGTTACAAACTGAGGGAGTTACAAACTGAGGGAGTTACAAACTGAGGGAGTTACAAACTGAGGGAGTTACAAACTGAGGGAGTTACAAACTGAGGGAGTTACAAACTGAGGGAGTTACAAACTGAGGGAGTTACAAACTGAGGGAGTTACAAACTGAGGGAGTTACAAACTGAGGGAGTTACTAACTGAGGGAGTTACAAACTGAGGGAGTTACTAACTGAGGGAGTTACAAACTGAAGGAGTTACTGAGGGAGTTACTAACTGAGGGAGTTACAAACTGAGGGAGTTACTAACTGAGGGAGTTACTAACTGAGGGAGTTACAAACTGAGGGAGTTACAAGCTGAGGGAGTTACAAACTGAGGGAGTTACAAACTGAGGGAGTTACTAACTGAGGGAGTTACAAACTGAGGGAGTTACAAACTGAGGGAGTTACAAACTGAGGGAGTTACAAACTGAGGGAGTTACAAACTGAGGGAGTTACAAACTGAGGGAGTTACAAACTGAGGGAGTTACAAACTGAGGGAGTTACAAACTGAGGGAGTTACAAACTGAGGGAGTTACAAACTGAGGGAGTTACAAACTGAGGGAGTTACAAACTGAGGGAGTTACAAACTGAGGGAGTTACAAACTGAGGGAGTTACAAACTGAGGGAGTTACAAACTGAGGGAGTTACAAACTGAGGGAGTTACAAACTGAGGGAGTTACAAACTGAGGGAGTTACAAACTGAGGGAGTTACAAACTGAGGGAGTTACAAACTGAGGGAGTTACAAACTGAGGGAGTTACAAACTGAGGGAGTTACAAACTGAGGGAGTTACAAACTGAGGGAGTTACAAACTGAGGGAGTTACAAACTGAGGGAGTTACAAACTGAGGGAGTTACAAACTGAGGGAGTTACAAACTGAGGGAGTTACAGAGGGAGTTACTAACTGAGGGAGTTACTAACTGAGGGAGTTACAAACTGAGGGAGTTACAAACTGAGGGAGTTACAAACTGAGGGAGTTACAAACTGAGGGAGTTACAAACTGAGGGAGTTACAAACTGAGGGAGTTACAAACTGAGGGAGTTACAAACTGAGGGAGTTACAAACTGAGGGAGTTACAAACTGAGGGAGTTACAAACTGAGGGAGTTACAAACTGAGGGAGTTACAAACTGAGGGAGGAGGGACTTACAAACTGAGGGAGTTACAAACTGAGGGAGTTACAAACTGAGGGAGTTACAAACTGAGGGAGTTACAAACTGAGGGAGTTACAAACTGAGGGAGTTACAAACTGAGGGAGTTACAAACTGAGGGAGTTACAAACTGAGGGAGTTACAAACTGAGGGAGTTACAAACTGAGGGAGTTACAAACTGAGGGAGTTACAAACTGAGGGAGTTACAAAGGGAGTTACAAACTGAGGGAGTTACAAACTGAGGGAGTTACAAACTGAGGGTTACAAAATGAGGGAGTTACAAACTGAGGGAGTTACAAACTGAGGGAGTTACAAACTGAGGGAGTTACAAACTGAGGGAGTTACAAACTGAGGGAGTTACAAACTGAGGGAGTTACAAACTGAGGGAGTTACAAACTGAGGGAGTTACAAACTGAGGGAGTTACAAACTGAGGGAGTTACAAACTGAGGGAGTTACAAACTGAGGGAGTTACAAACTGAGGGAGTTACAAACTGAGGGAGTTACAAACTGAGGGAGTTACAAACTGAGGGAGTTACAAACTGAGGGAGTTACAAACTGAGGGAGTTACAAACTGAGGGAGTTACAAACTGAGGGAGTTACAAACTGAGGGAGTTACAAACTGAGGGAGTTACAAACTGAGGGAGTTACAAACTGAGGGAGTTACAAACTGAGGGAGTTACAAACTGAGGGAGTTACAAACTGAGGGAGTTACAAACTGAGGGAGTTACAAACTGAGGGAGTTACAAACTGAGGGAGTTACAAACTGAGGGAGTTACAAACTGAGGGAGTTACAAACTGAGGGAGTTACAAACTGAGGGAGTTACAAAGTGAGGGAGTTACAAACTGAGGGAGTTACAAACTGAGGGAGTTACAAACTGAGGGAGTTATAAACTGAGGGAGTTACAAACTGAGGGAGTTACAAACTGAGGGAGTTACAAACTGAGGGAGTTACAAACTGAGGGAGTTACAAACTGAGGGAGTTACAAACTGAGGGAGTTACAAACTGAGGGAGTTACAAACTGTTACAAACTGAGGGAGTTACTAACTGAGGGAGTTACAAACTGAGGGAGTTACTAACTGAGGGAGTTACAAACTGAGGGAGTTACAAACTGAGGGAGTTACAAACTGAGGGAGTTACAAACTGAGGGAGTTACAAACTGAGGGAGTTACAAACTGAGGGAGTTACAAACTGAGGGAGTTACAAACTGAGGGAGTTACAAACTGAGGGAGTTACAAACTGAGGGAGTTACAAACTGAGGGAGTTACAAACTGAGGGAGTTACAAACTGAGAGAGTTACAAACTGAGGGAGTTACAAACTGAGGGAGTTACAAACTGAGGGAGTTACAAGCTGAAGGAGTTACTAACTGAGGGAGTTACAAACTGAGGGAGTTACAAACTGAGGGAGTTACAAACTGAGGGAGTTACAAACTGAGGGAGTTACAAACTGAGGGAGTTACAAACTGAGGGAGTTACAAACTGAGGGAGTTACAAACTGAGGGAGTTACAAACTGAGGGAGTTACAAACTGAGGGAGTTACATACTGAGGGAGATACATAGTGTGGGAGTTACATAGTGAGGGAGTTACAAACTGAGGGAGTTACAAACTGGGGAGTTACAAACTGAGGGAGTTACAAACTGGGGGAGTTACAAAGTGAGGGAGTTACAAAGTGAGGGAGTTACAAACTGAGGGAGTTACAAACTGAGGGAGTTACAAACTGAGGGAGTTACAAACTGAGGGAGTTACAAACTGAGGGAGTTACAAACTGAGGGAGTTACAAACTGAGGGAGTTACAAACTGAGGGAGTTACAAACTGAGGGAGTTACAAACTGAGGGAGTTACAAACAGAAACTGAGGGAGTTACAAAGGGAGTTACTAACTGAGGGAGTTACAAACTGAGGGAGTTACAAACTGAGGGAGTTACAAACTGAGGGAGTTACAAACTGAGGGAGTTACAAACTGAGGGAGTTACAAACTGAGGGAGTTACAAACTGAGGGAGTTACAAACTGAGGGAGTTACAAACTGAGGGAGTTACAAACTGAGGGAGTTACAAACTGAGGGAGTTACAAACTGAGGGAGTTACAAACTGAGGGAGTTACAAACTGAGGGAGTTACAAACTGAGGGAGTTACAAACTGAGGGAGTTACAAACTGAGGGAGTTACAAACTGAGGGAGTTACAAACTGAGGGAGTTACAAACTGAGGGAGTTACAAACTGAGGGAGTTACAAACTGAGGGAGTTACTAACTGAGGGAGGGAGTTACTGAGGGAGTTACAAACTGAGGGAGTTACAAACTGAGGGAGTTACAAACTGAGGGAGTTACAAACTGAGGGAGTTACAAACTGAGGGTTAGTTACAAACTGAGGGAGTTACAAACTGAGGGAGTTACAAACTGAGGGAGTTACAAGCTGAGTTACAAACTGAGGGAGTTACAAACTGAGGGAGTTACAAACTGAGGGAGTTACAAACTGAGGGAGTTACAAACTGAGGGAGTTACAAACTGAGGGAGTTACAAACTGAGGGAGTTACAAACTGAGGGAGTTACAAACTGAGGGAGTTACAAACTGAGGGAGTTACAAACTGAGGGAGTTACAAACTGAGGGAGTTACAAACTGAGGGAGTTACAAACTGAGGGAGTTACAAACTGGGGAGTTACAAACTGAGGGAGTTACAAACTGGGGGAGTTACAAACTGAGGGAGTTACAAACTGAGGGAGTTACAAAGTGAGGGAGTTACAAACTGAGGGAGTTACAAACTGAGGGAGTTACTAACTGTTACAAACTGAGGGAGTTACAAACTGAGGGAGTTACAAACTGAGGGAGTTACAAACTGAGGGAGTTACAAACTGAGGGAGTTACAAACTGAGGGAGTTACAAACTGAGGGAGTTACAAACTGAGGGAGTTACAAACTGAGGGAGTTACAAACTGAGGGAGTTACAAACTGAGGGAGTTACAAACTGAGGGAGTTACAAACTGAGGGAGTTACAAACTGAGGGAGTTACAAACTGAGGGAGTTACTAACTGAGGGAGTTACAAACTGAGGGAGTTACAAACTGAGGGAGTTACAAACTGAGGGAGTTACAAACTGAGGGAGTTACAGAGGGAGTTACAAACTGAGGGAAACTGAGGGAGTTACAAACTGAGGGAGTTACAAACTGAGGGAGTTACAAACTGAGGGAGTTACAAACTGAGGGAGTTACAAACTGAGGGAGTTACAAACTGAGGGAGTTACAAACTGAGGGAGTTACAAACTGAGGGAGTTACAAACTGAGGGAGTTACAAACTGAGGGAGTTACAAACTGAGGGAGTTACAAACTGAGGGAGTTACAAACTGAGGGAGTTACAAACTGAGGGAGTTACAAACTGAGGGAGTTACAAACTGAGGGAGTTACAAACTGAGGGAGTTACAAACTGAGGGAGTTACAAACTGAGGGAGTTACAAACTGAGGGAGTTACAAACTGAGGGAGTTACAAACTGAGGGAGTTACAAACTGAGGGAGTTACAAACTGAGGGAGTTACAAACTGAGGGAGTTACAGACTGAGGGAGTTATAGACTGAGGGAGTTACAAACTGAGGGAGTTACAAACTGAGGGAGTTACAAACTGAGGGAGTTACAAACTGAGGGAGTTACAAACTGAGGGAGTTACAAACTGAGGGAGTTACAAACTGAGGGAGTTACAAACTGAGGGAGTTACAAACTGAGGGAGTTACAAACTGAGGGAGTTACAAACTGAGGGAGTTACAAACTGAGGGAGTTACAAACTGAGGGAGTTACAAACTGAGGGAGTTACAAACTGAGGGAGTTACAAACTGAGGGAGTTACAAAGGGAGTTACTGAGGGAGTTACTAACTGAGAGTTACTAACTGAGGGAGTTACTAACTGAGGGAGTTACAAGCTGAGGGAGTTACAAACTGAGGGAGTTACTAACTGAGGGAGTTACAAACTGAGGGAGTTACTAACTGAGGGAGTTACAAACTGAGGGAGTTACAAGCTGAGGGAGTTACAAACTGAGGGAGTTACTAACTGAGGGAGTTACAAACTGAGGGAGTTACTAACTGAGGGAGTTACAAACTGAGGGAGTTACAAGCTGAAGGAGTTAGTAACTGAGGGAGTTACTAACTGAGGGAGTTACAAACTGAGGGAGTTACTAACTGAGGGAGTTACTAACTGAGGGAGTTACAAACTGAGGGAGTTACAAGCTGAGGGAGTTACAAACTGAGGGAGTTACAAACTGAGGGAGTTACAAACTGAGGGAGTTACAAACTGAGGGAGTTACAAACTGAGGGAGTTACAAACTGAGGGAGTTACAAACTGAGGGAGTTACAAACTGAAGGAGTTACAAACTGAGGGAGTTACAAACTGAAGGAGTTTCAATCTGAGGGAGTTACAAACTGAGGGAGTTACTGAGGGAGTTACTAACTGAGGGAGTTACAAACTGAAGGAGTTACTAACTGAGGGAGTTACAAACTGAGGGAGTTACAAACTGAAGGAGTTACAAACTGAGGGAGTTACAAACTGAGGGAGTTACAAACTGAGGGAGTTACTAACTGAGGGAGTTACAAACTGAGGGAGTTACAAACTGAGGGAGTTACAAACTGAGGGAGTTACAAACTGAGGGAGTTACAAACTGAGGGAGTTACAAACTGAGGGAGTTACAAACTGAGGGAGTTACAAACTGAGGGAGTTACAAACTGAGGGAGTTACAAACTGAGGGAGTTACAAGCTGAGAGAGTTACAAACTACTGAGGGAGTTACAAACTGAGGGAGTTACAAACTGAGAGAGTTACAAACTGAGGGAGTTACAAACTGAGGGAGTTACAAACTGAGGGAGTTACAAACTGAGGGAGTTACAAACTGAGGGAGTTACAAACTGAGGGAGTTACAAACTGAGGGAGTTACAAACTGAGGAAGTTACAAACTGAGGGAGTTACAAACTGAGGGAGTTACAAACTGAGGGAGTTACAAACTGAGGGAGTTACAAACTGAGGGAGTTACAAACTGAGGGAGTTACAAACTGAGGGAGCTACAAACTGAGGGAGTTACAAACTGAGGGAGTTACAAACTGAGGGAGTTACAAACTGAGGGAGTTACAAACTGAGGGAGTTACAAACTGAGGGAGTTACAAACTGAGGGAGTTACAAACTGAGGGAGTTACAAACTGAGGGAGTTACAAACTGAGGGAGTTACAAACTGAGGGAGTTACAAACTGAGGGAGTTACAAACTGAGGGAGTTACAAACTGAGGGAGTTACAAACTGAGGGAGTTACAAACTGAGGGAGTTAGTTACAAACTGAGGGAGTTACAAACTGAGGGAGTTACAAACTGAGGGAGTTACAAACTGAGGGAGTTACTGAGGGAGTTACAAACTGAGGGAGTTACAAACTGAGGGAGTTACAAACTGAGGGAGTTACAGACTGAGGGAGTTACAAACTGAGGGAGTTACAAACTGAGGGAGTTACAAACTGAGGGAGTTACAAACTGAGGGAGTTACAGACTGAGGGAGTTACAAACTGAGGGAGTTACAAACTGAGGGAGTTACAAACTGAGGGAGTTACAAACTGAGGGAGTTACAAACTGAGGGAGTTACAAACTGAGGGAGTTACAAACTGAGGGAGTTACAAACTGAGGGAGTTACAAACTGAGGGAGTTACAAAATGAGGGAGTTACAAACTGAACTGAGTGAGTTACATAGTGAGGGAGTTACATAGTGAGGGAGTTACATAGTGAGGGAGTTACATAGTGAGGGAGTTACATAGTGAGGGAGTTACATAGTGAGGGAGTTACATAGTGAGGGAGTTACATAGTGAGGGAGTTACATAGTGAGGGAGTTACATAGTGAGGGAGTTACATAGTGAGGGAGTTACATAGTGAGGGAGTTACTGAAACTGAGGGAGTTACAAACTGAAGTTACTGAGGGAGTTACAAACTGAGGGAGTTACAAACTGAGGGAGTTACAAACTGAGGGAGTTACAAACTGAGGGAGTTACAAACTGAGTTACAAACTGGGGAGTTACAAACTGAGGGAGTTACAAACTGAGGGAGTTACAAACTGAGGGAGTTACAAACTGAGGGAGTTACAAACAAACTGAGGGAGTTACAAACTGAGGGAGTTACTGAGGGAGTTACAGACTGAGGGAGTTACAGACTGAGGGAGTTACAAACTGAGGGAGTTACAAACTGAGGGAGTTACAAACTGAGGGAGTTACAAACTGAGGGAGTTACAAACTGAGGGAGTTACAAACTGAGGGAGTTACAAACTGAGGGAGTTACAAACTGAGGGAGTTACAAACTGAGGGAGTTACAAACTGAGGGAGTTACAAACTGAGGGAGTTACAAACTGAGGGAGTTACAAACTGAGGGAGTTACAAACTGAGGGAGTTACAAACTGAGGGAGTTACAAACTGAGGGAGTTACAAACTGAGGGAGTTACAAACTGAGGGAGTTACAAACTGAGGGAGTTACAAACTGAGGGAGTTACAAACTGAGGGAGTTACAAACTGAGGGAGTTACAAACTGAGGGAGTTACAAACTGAGGGAGTTACAAACTGAGGGAGTTACAAACTGAGGGAGTTACAAACTGAGGGAGTTACAAACTGAGGGAGTTACAAACTGAGGGAGTTACAAACTGAGGGAGTTACAAACTGAGGGAGTTACAAACTGAGGGAGTTACAAACTGAGGGAGTTACAAACTGAGGGAGTTACAAACTGAGGGAGTTACAAACTGAGGGAGTTACAAACTGAGGGAGTTACAAACTGAAGGAGTTACAAACTGAGGGAGTTACAAACTGAGGGAGTTACAAACTGAAGGAGTTACAAACTGAGGGAGTTACAAACTGAGGGAGTTACAAACTGAGGGAGTTACAAACTGAGGGAGTTACAAACTGAGGGAGTTACAAACTGAGGGAGTTACAAACTGAGGGAGTTACAAACTGAGGGAGTTACTAACTGAGGGAGTTACAAGCTGAGGGAGTTACAAACTGTGGGAGTTACAAACTGAAGGAGTTGCAAACTGAGGGAGTTACAAACTGAGGGAGTTACAAACTGAGTTACAAACTGAGGGAGTTACAAGCTGAAGGAGTTACAAGCGGAAGGAGTTACAAACTGAGGGAGTTACAAACTGAGGGAGTTACAAACTGAAGGAGTTACAAACTGAGGGAGTTACAAACTGAGGGAGTTACAAACTGAAGGAGTTACAAACTGAGTTACAAACTGAGGGAGTTACAAACTGAGGGAGTTACTGAAGGAGTTACAAACTGAAGGAGTTACAAACTGAGGGAGTTACAAACTGAAGGAGTTACAAACTGAGGGAGTTACAAACTGAGGGAGTTACAAACTGAGGGAGTTACAAACTGAGGGAGTTACAAACTGAGGGAGTTACAAACTGAGGGAGTTACAAACTGAGGGAGTTACAAACTGAAGGAGTTACAAACTGAAGGAGTTACAAACTGAGGGAGTTACAAACTGAAGGAGTTACAAACTGAGGGAGTTACAAACTGAGGGAGTTACAAACTGAAGGAGTTACAAACTGAAGGAGTTACAAACTGAAGGAGTTACAAACTGAAGGAGTTACAAACTGAAGGAGTTACAAACTGAGGGAGTTACAAACTGAGGGAGTTACAAACTGAGGGAGTTACTGAGGGAGTTACAAACTGAAGGAGTTACAAACTGAGGGAGTTACAAACTGAAGGAGTTACAAACTGAAGGAGTTACAAACTGAAGGAGTTACAAACTGAGGGAGTTACAAACTGAGGGAGTTACAAACTGAAGGAGTTACAAACTGAGGGAGTTACAAACTGAGGGAGTTACAAACTGAGGGAGTTACAAACTGAAGGAGTTACAAACTGAAGGAGTTACAAACTGAAGGAGTTACAAACTGAAGGAGTTACAAACTGAGGGAGTTACAAACTGAGGGAGTTACAAACTGAGGGAGTTACAAACTGAGGGAGTTACAAACTGAAGGAGTTACAAACTGAGGGAGTTACAAACTGAAGGAGTTACAAACTGAAGGAGTTACTGAGTGAGTTACTAACTGAGGGAGTTACAAACTGAGGGAGTTACAAACTGAGGGAGTTACAAGCTGAGGGAGTTACAAACTGAGGGAGTTACAAACTGAAGGAGTTACAAACTGAGGGAGTTACAAACTGAGGGAGTTACAAACTGAGGGAGTTACAAACTGAGGGAGTTACAAACTGAGGGAGTTACAAACTGAAGGAGTTACAAACTGAGGGAGTTACAAACTGAGGGAGTTACAAACTGAGGGAGTTACAAACTGAGGGAGTTACAAACTGAGGGAGTTACAAACTGAGGGAGTTACAAACTGAGGGAGTTACAAACTGAGGGAGTTACTAACTGAGTTACTAACTGAAGGAGTTACAAACTGAGGGAGTTACTAACTGAGGGAGTTACAAACTGAAGGCGTTACAAACTGAACCGGAGTTACAAACTGATAATATTTAGTAAGTTATCTAAAAGGCTTCAGAAGAGTTGTGTGGCCTAGTGACCCCCCCATTTTTTGTTTCAAAGACTAAGACAAACGCACACACACACACAGGAGCTGGGTCTCGACCCCTACAACCACAATTAGGTGAGTACACAGAAACATACATATAAACACACACACACACCCCCACACACACACATACGTATACACTACGTGGAATAGACAAGGTGGACAAGGACAGGATGTTCCAGGGAGGGGACACAGAAACAAGAGGCCACAATTGGAAGTTGAAGACACAAATGAGTCAGAGAGATAGTAGGAAGTATTTCTTCAGTCATAGAGTTGTAAGGCAGTGGAATAGCCTAGAAAATGACGTAGTGGAGGCAGGAACCATACACAGTTTTAAGACGAGGTTTGATAAAGCTCATGGAGCGGGGAGAGAGAGGGCCTAGTAGCAACCGGTGAAGAGGCGGGGCCAGGAGCTAGGACTCGACCCCTGCAACCACAAATAGGTGAGTACAAATAGGTGAGTACACTTACTCAGACAAACCTGACACATTACCTCGTAAATCCCCACCATCACCACACAAGGGGCCAGGAGCTGAGTCTCGACCCCTGCAACCACAATTAGGTGAGTACACTTGAATGTATACGTATCACTGTTCGCTGATGATGTGCAACTGGTGATGAGAATATAACCGGGCGAGGATCAGACTAGAAGTCTGGTCAGACAAATGGCTCCTGGAGTTTAACCCCAGTAAGTGTAAGGTCGTGAAGATTGGGGAAGGACAAAGAAGACCGTAGACGGAGTACAGGTTAGGAACTCAAAGGCTGAAAAGTCACTTAAATAAAAGGATCTTGGGGTAAGCATTATAACGAACATGTCCCCCGAGGCACACCTCAATCAAATAACTGCTGCAGATTAGCGTTTAGGCATCTCTCTAAGGAGTCATTCACGACATTGTACACCGTGTACGTTAGGCCTATACTGGAGTATGCAGCACCAGTATGGAACCCTCACCTAGTCAGATCATGAAATTGGAGAAAGTGCAAAAATTTGCAACACGATTAGTCCCGGAACTGAGGGGTGTCTTATGAGGAGAGGTTAAGGGAACTCAACCTGATGACACTAGAGGATAGGAGGGATAGGGGGGACATGATAACAACGTATAAAATACTGAGAGGAATTCATAAGGCAGACAAGGCTGGAATGTTTCAGAGATGGGATACAGGAGCAAATAGACACAATTGGAAGCTGAAAACCCAGATGAGTCATAGGGATGTTAGGAAGTATTTCTTTAGCCTTAGAGTTGTCAGGAAGTAGAATAATCTGGAGAGTGAAGTAGTGGAAGGAAGTTCCATACATTGCTTTAAGAAGAGGTATGATAAAGCTCATGGAGCAAGGAGAGAGTGAAATTAGTATGGACCAATGAAGAGGCGGGGTCAGTAGCTATGACTCGACCCCTGCAGAGTACACACACAGGAGGCCAAGAGAAAAATACGATAAGAGCAACAGAGCAATGGTCGACACACTAGCCGAGGTGGCCAGGAGAGCACACATGGGGGAGCAAAGTTACTAGTTATGGGGGGTTTCAATCACAAGGAGATTGACTGGGAAAACCTGGAGCTCCATGGGGGTCCCGAAACATGGAGAGCCAAGATGATGAATGTGGTACTGGAAAACCTCATGTTAGGAACACTACCAGAGAGAGAGAGGTGAGGATGATCCAGCAAGACTGGACCTTGTATTCACCTTGAGTAGTTCGGACATCGAGGACATCATGTACGGAAGGCCCCTCGGAGCTAGTGATCACGTGGTTCTGCGCCCTGAATGCACAGTAGAGTTACAAGTGGAGACGGTAGCAGGAATAGGACTGAAGAAACCTTACTACAAAAGGGGGACTACACAGGCATGAGGAACTTCCTGCAGGAGGTTTAGTGGGAAAGAGAATTGGTAGGAATGTCAGTAAACGAAATGATGGAATATGTAACAACAAAATGTATGAAGGCAGAGGAAAGGTTTGTTCCCAAGGGCAACAGAAATAATGGGAAGATCAGAACGAGCCCTTGGTTTACCCGAAGGTGTAGGGAGGCAAAAACTAAGCATATTAGAGAATGGAAAAAGTACAGAAGACAAAGGACCCAGAAAAATAGAGAGACTAGTCGAAGAGCCAGACTCGAGTATGCACAGATAAGGAGGGAGGCCCAGCGACAGTACGAAAACACCATAGTATCAAAAGTCAAGTCTGACCCGACGCTGTTGTACAGCCACATCAGGAGTGTCGCAACCCTTGCATGGGACCCAAGGTATATTTATATGTATATATTTTTATTTTCACTTAATATATTATCTATATTTTCATTAATAGCTAAAATGAAGATATCTTCGTAATATTATCTGACCTTATATTAAGCTATGTTTATGAGAAGCATGTGTTTTATTAAATTAAGTCAGGAACTGCGGGTAGGTGTCCCATGGACAGAGTTGACGCCTGGCTTAGAGGCGTCATTGCCTGAGTACAAGCCTAACTTTAGCCTTGGTAACATCTCCTCTAAGTTTGTTTTGGATAATAGACGATTCCATTGGTGAGACGGATCCTCTTTCTTGCTACAATAAGTATTTGTAAACACAGAGTTAGTTCTGGACTTAGAGATTTTGATATCTACTAAGGTTATAAGTTTTTCTGACGTGAAGTCATTCACTGGATTAACTGTGACCTCTACTACCGTAGTCTTGATCTGTAGTGAGTCGAACTTATATTCAGTAAGAAGTGAGTATTAGGCCCCTTATATTCTACTGAAGGTCTCAGCTGTATATTTTATTCCTACTTATAAAATCGCTTGTTTTGTTTCGATAAATGTCACCGTCTCTAGGCTAGCTTCTTACTTGGTGGATTATCGTACTCGAAGTCTGTGATTATTCGAGACGATCTAGAGCGAGACACTTCGTCTATGTGTATATATGGTGAATTATGACGAAGATATTAAATTATTATTTTATCGGATTGCCTCCTGGTTATGATTTACAAAATCCTATTAAGTTGATCATTTATGCTAAACATAGCCAGTTGTGACCGTAATCCAACACCTTGTTACTAAGAAGACTAAGGAGAGTTATCCCGAACTCCCGGGAGTTCTCCGCTCCTGCTACCCAGCCTCACACATAACTTCTCTTATTTGTAACAAGGAGGAAGACAACAGTCAAGGACCAGGTAATCAGGCTGAGGAAGGAAGGTGGGGAACTCACAAGAAACGACCGAGAAGTATGTGAGGAGCTCAACACCAGATTTATAGAAGTATTTACAGGGGAGACAGAAAGGTCTCCAGGAAGTCAGAACAGTGAGGTACACCAACAAGTGTTGGACGAAATACACACAACTGAGGAGGTGAAGAAGCTGCTAAGTGACCTTGATACCTCAAAGGCGGTGGGACCAGACAACATCTCTCCGTGGGTCCTTAAAGAGGGAGCAGAGACACTGTGTGTGCCACTAACAACAATCTTCAACACATACATTGAAACAGGGCTACTACCTGAGGTATGGAAGAGACAAATGGTGTCCCAGTTTTAAGAAAGGAGACAGACACGAGGCATTAAACTACAGACCAGTGTCACTGACGTGTATAGTATGCAAAGTCATGGAGAAGATTATCAGGAGGAGAGTGGTGGAGCACCTGGAAGGAAAAAAGGTTATAAACGACATCCAGCATGGATTCAGGGAAGGAAATCCTGTGCCAAATACCTATTGGATTTTTATGACAAGGTAACGGAAGTATGACACGAGAGAGAGGGCTGGGTAGACTGCATCTTCTTGGACTGCAAGAAGGCCTTCGACAGTTCCTCACGAGAGATAAGTGCAAAAGCTAGAGGACCAGGCACATAACAGGAAGGGCACTGCAATGGATCAGAGAATACCTGACAGGGAGGCAACAACGAGTCATGGTACGTGATGAGGTATCACAGTGGGTGCCTGTGACGAGCGGGGTCTCACAGGGGTCAGTCCTAGGATCAGTGCTATTTTTGATATATGTAAACGACATGATGGATAATGTGAAGTTAATGAGAAGGATTAAATCAGATGAGGACCAGACAGGTCTACAAAGAGACCTGGACAGGCTGGACACCTGGTCCAGCAACTGGCTCATCGAAGTTTACCCCATCAGATGTAAAGTCGTGAAGATCGGAGGAGGGCAAACAAGACCGCAGACAGAATATAGGCTAGGTGGCCAAAGACTGCAAACTTCACTCAAGGAGAAAGACCTTGGGGTGACCATAACACCGAGCACATCACCGGAGGCACACATCAACCAAATAACTGCTGCAGCATACAGGCGCCTGGCAAACCTGAGAATAGCGTTCCAATACCTTAATAAGGAATCGTTCAAGACACTGTACACTGTGTATGTTAGGCCCATACTGGAGTATGCAGCACCAGTCTGGAACCCACACCTGGTCAAACACGTCGAGAAATTAGAGAAAGTACAAAGGTTTGCAACAAGGCTAGTCCCAGAGCTAAGGAGAATGTCCTATGAAGAAAGGTTGAGGAAAATTGGACTGACGACACTGGAGGACAGGAGGGTTAGGGGAGATATGATAACGACATACAAAATACTGCGTGGAATAGATAAGGTGGACAGAGACAGGATGTTCCAGAGATGGGACACAGAAACAAGGGGTCACAATTGGAAGTTGAAGACTCAGATGACTCAGAGAGAGATGTCAGGAAGTATTTCTTCAGTCACAGAGTTGTCAGGAAGTGGAATAGCCTAGCAAGTGATGTAGTGGAGGCAGGAACCATACATAGCTTTAAGACGAGGTATGATAAAGCTCATGGAGCAGAGAGAGAAAGAGGACCTAGTAGCGACCAGTGACGAGGCGGGGCCAGGAGCTATGAATCGACCCCTGCAACCACAAATAGGTGAATACACACACACACACACACACACACACACACACACACACACACACACACACACACACACACACACACACACACACACACACACACACACACCCACACACACACACACACACACCCACACACACACACACACACACACACACACACACACACACACACACACACACACACCCACACCCACACACACACACACACACACACACACACACACACTAACCCCCCACCTCACCCCCCCTACCACCCCCACCCCCCACCCCCCCACAGACAACAAAACCCCACCATTGTCTCCTCTTTTCATATACACGATACAAAACTCCAAAACAAAAGCCTTTTTAGGAAAAGCCTCTTTGCAAGCCTGCCATTGAAGTCAGGCTTGCATAAAACCCACCCAGGGGCAAAACTCCGGTAAAAACCACGCCAAAAACCCACCCTGTCCAATTCTTTTTTTTTTTGCTGGGTCTAAATTGATAATAATTGATCATTTAGAGGTGGGTTGGTGGGTTAGTAGGTGGGTTGGTGGGTTAGTAGGTGGGTTGGTGGGTTAGTAGGTGGGTTGGTGGGTTAGTAGGTGGGTTGGTGGGTTAGTAGGTGGGTTGGTGGGTTAGTAGGTGGGTTAGTAGGTGGGTTAGTAGGTGGGTTAGTAGGTGGGTTGGTGGGTTAGTAGGTGGGTTGGTGGGTTAGTAGGTGGGTTGGTGGGTTAGTAGGTGGGTTAGTAGGTGGGTTAGTAGGTGGGTTGGTGGGTTAGTAGGTGGGTTGGTGGGTTAGTAGGTGGGTTGGTGGGTTAGTAGGTGGGTTGGTGGGTTAGTAGGTGGGTTAGTAGGTGGGTTGGTGGGTTAGTAGGTGGGTTAGTAGGTGGGTTGGTGGGTTAGTAGGTGGGTTGGTGGGTTAGTAGGTGGGTTGGTGGGTTAGTAGGTGGGTTGGTGGGTTAGTAGGTGGGTTGGTGGGTTAGTAGGTGGGTTGGTGGGTTAGTAGGTGGGTTGGTGGGTTAGTAGGTGGGTTAGTAGGTGGGTTGGTGGGTTAGTAGGTGGGTTGGTGGGTTAGTAGGTGGGTTGGTGGGTTAGTAGGTGGGTTGGTGGGTTAGTAGGTGGGTTGGTGGGTTAGTAGGTGGGTTGGTGGGTTAGTAGGTGGGTTAGTAGGTGGGTTAGTAGGTGGGTTGGTGGGTTGGTAGTGGGTTGGTAGGTTAGTAGTGGGTTGGTAGTTGGTTGGTGGGTTAGTAGTGGGTTAGTAGTGGGTTGGTGGGTTAGTAGGTGGGTTAGTAGGTGGGTTGGTGGGTTAGTAGGTGGGTTGGTGGGTTAGTAGGTGGGTTGGTGGGTTAGTAGGTGGGTTGGTGGGTTAGTAGGTGGGTTGGTGGGTTAGTAGGTGGGTTGGTGGGTTAGTAGGTGGGTTGGTGGGTTAGTAGGTGGGTTGGTGGGTTAGTAGGTGGGTTAGTAGGTGGGTTGGTGGGTTAGTAGGTGGGTTGGTGGGTTAGGTGGGTTGGTGGGTTAGTAGGTGGGTTGGTGGGTTGGTGGGTTAGTAGGTGGGTTGGTGGGTTAGTAGGTGGGTTGGTGGGTTAGTAGGTGGGTTAGTAGGTGGGTTGGTGGGTTAGTAGGTGGGTTGGTGGGTTAGTAGGTGGGTTGGTGGGTTAGTAGGTGGGTTGGTGGTTAGGTAGGTGGGTTAGTAGGTGGGTTGGTGGGTTAGTAGGTGGGTTGGTGGGTTAGTAGGTGGGTTAGTAGGTGGGTTGGTGGGTTAGTAGGTGGGTTGGTGGGTTAGTAGGTGGGTTAGTAGGTGGGTTGGTGGGTTAGTAGGTGGGTTGGTGGGTTAGTAGGTGGGTTGGTGGGTTAGTAGGTGGGTTAGTGGGTTAGTAGGTGGGTTGGTGGGTTAGTAGGTGGGTTAGTAGGTGGGTTGGTGGGTTAGTAGGTGGGTTGGTGGGTTAGTAGGTGGGTTAGTAGGTGGGTTAGTAGGTGGGTTAGTAGGTGGGTTGGTGGGTTAGTAGGTGGGTTGGTGGGTTAGTAGGTGGGTTAGTAGGTGGGTTGGTGGGTTAGTAGGTGGGTTGGTGGGTTAGTAGGTGGGTTGGTGGGTTAGTAGGTGGGTTAGTAGGTGGGTTAGTAGGTGGGTTGGTGGGTACGTAGGTGGGTTAGTAGTGGGTTGGTGGGTTAGTAGGTGGGTTAGTGGGTTAGTAGGTGGGTTAGTGGGTTAGTAGGTGGGTTAGTGGTGTTAGTAGGTGGGTTGGTGGGTTAGTAGGTGGGTTGGTGGGTTAGTAGGTGGGTTGGTGGGTTAGTAGGTGGGTTAGTAGGTGGGTTGGTGGGTTAGTAGGTGGGTTGGTGGGTTAGTAGGTGGGTTGGTGGGTTAGTAGGTGGGTTGGTGGGTTAGTAGGTGGGTTGGTGGGTTAGTAGGTGGGTTAGTAGGTGGGTTGGTGGGTTAGTAGGTGGGTTGGTGGGTTAGTAGGTGGGTTGGTGGGTTAGTAGGTGGGTTGGTGGGTTAGTAGGTGGGTTGGTGGGTTAGTAGGTGGGTTAGTAGGTGGGTTGGTGGGTTAGTAGGTGGGTTGGTGGGTTAGTAGGTGGGTTAGTAGGTGGGTTGGTGGGTTAGTAGGTGGGTTGGTGGGTTAGTAGGTGGGTTGGTGGGTTAGTAGGTGGGTTAGTAGGTGGGTTGGTGGGTTAGTAGGTGGGTTGGTGGGTTAGTAGGTTAGTAGGTGGGTTAGTAGGTGGGTTGGTGGGTTAGTAGGTGGGTTGGTGGGTTAGTAGGTGGGTTGGTGGGTTAGTAGGTGGGTTAGTGGGTTAGTAGGTGGGTTGGTGGGTTAGTAGGTGGGTTAGTAGGTGGGTTGGTGGGTTAGTAGGTGGGTTAGTGGGTTAGTAGGTGGGTTAGTGGGTTAGTAGGTGGGTTAGTGGGTTAGTAGGTGGGTTGGTGGGTTAGTAGGTGGGTTGGTGGGTTAGTAGGTGGGTTAGTAGGTGGGTTGGTGGGTTAGTAGGTGGGTTGGTGGGTTAGTAGGTGGGTTGGTGGGTTAGTAGGTGGGTTGGTGGGTTAGTAGGTGGGTTGGTGGGTTAGTAGGTGGGTTAGTAGGTGGGTTGGTGGGTTAGTAGGTGGGTTAGTGGGTTAGTAGGTGGGTTAGTGGGTTAGTAGGTGGGTTGGTGGGTTAGTAGGTGGGTTGGTGGGTTAGTAGGTGGGTTGGTGGGTTAGTAGGTGGGTTGGTGGGTTAGTTGGTGGGTTGGTGGGTTAGTAGGTGGGTTGGTGGGTTAGTAGGTGGGTTGTGGGTTAGTAGGTGGGTTGGTGGGTTAGTAGGTGGGTTGGTGGGTTAGTAGGTGGGTTGGTGGGTTAGTAGGTGGGTTAGTGGGTTAGTAGGTGGGTTAGTGGGTTAGTAGGTGGGTTGGTGGGTTAGTAGGTGGGTTGGTGGGTTAGTAGGTGGGTTGGTGGGTTAGTAGGTGGGTTGGTGGGTTAGTAGGTGGGTTGGTGGGTTAGTAGGTGGGTTGGTGGGTTAGTAGGTGGGTTGGTGGGTTAGTTGGTGGGTTGGTGGGTTAGTAGGTGGGTTGGTGGGTTAGTAGGTGGGTTGGTGGGTTAGTAGGTGGGTTGGTGGGTTAGTAGGTGGGTTGGTGGGTTAGTAGGTGGGTTGGTGGGTTAGTAGGTGGGTTAGTGGGTTAGTAGGTGGGTTGGTGGGTTAGTAGGTGGGTTGGTGGGTTAGTAGGTGGGTTGGTGGGTTAGTAGGTGGGTTGGTGGGTTAGTAGGTGGGTTGGTGGGTTAGTTGGTGGGTTGGTGGGTTAGTAGGTGGGTTGGTGGGTTAGTAGGTGGGTTGGTGGGTTAGTAGGTGGGTTGGTGGGTTAGTAGGTGGGTTGGTGGGTTAGTAGGTGGGTTGGTGGGTTAGTTGGTGGGTTGGGTGGGTTAGTAGGTGGGTTGGTGGGTTAGTAGGTGGGTTGGTGGGTTAGTAGGTGGGTTGGTGGGTTAGTAGGTGGGTTGGTGGGTTAGTAGGTGGGTTGGTGGGTTAGTAGGTGGGTTGGTGGGTTAGTAGGTGGGTTAGTAGGTGGGTTGGTGGGTTAGTAGGTGGGTTGGTGGGTTAGTAGGTGGGTTGGTGGGTTAGTAGGTGGGTTAGTAGGTGGGTTGGTGGGTTAGTTGGTGGGTTGGTGGGTTAGTAGGTGGGTTGGTGGGTTAGTAGGTGGGTTGGTGGGTTAGTAGGTGGGTTGGTGGGTTAGTAGGTGGGTTGGTGGGTTAGTAGGTTGGTAGTGGGTTAGTAGGTTGGTAGTGGGTTAGTAGTAGGTTGGTAGTGGGTTAGTAGGTGGGTTGGTGGGTTAGTAGGTGGGTTGGTGGGTTAGTAGGTGGGTTGGTGGGTTAGTAGGTGGGTTGGTGGGTTAGTTGGTGGGTTGGTGGGTTAGTAGGTGGGTTGGTGGGTTAGTAGGTGGGTTGGTGGGTTATTAGGTGGGTTGGTGGGTTAGTAGGTGGGTTGGTGGGTTAGTAGGTGGGTTGGTGGGTTAGTAGGTGGGTTGGTGGGTTAGTAGGTGGGTTGGTGGGTTAGTAGGTGGGTTGGTGGGTGGTGGGTTAGTAGGTGGGTTGGTGGGTTAGTAGGTGGATTGGTGGGTTAGTAGGTGGGTTAGTAGGTGGGTTGGTGGGTTAGTAGGTGGGTTGGTGGGTTAGTAGGTGGGTTGGTGGGTTAGTAGGTGGGTTAGTAGGTGGGTTGGTGGGTTAGTTGGTGGGTTGGTGGGTTAGTAGGTGGGTTGGTGGGTTAGTAGGTGGGTTGGTGGGTTAGTAGGTGGGTTGGTGGGTTAGTAGGTGGGTTGGTGGGTTAGTAGGTGGGTTGGTGGGTTAGTAGGTGGGTTAGTAGGTGGGTTGGTGGGTTAGTTGGTGGGTTGGTGGGTTAGTAGGTGGGTTGGTGGGTTAGTAGGTGGGTTGGTGGGTTAGTAGGTGGGTTGGTGGGTTAGTAGGTGGGTTGGTGGGTTAGTAGGTGGGTTGGTGGGTTAGTAGGTGGGTTGGTGGGTTAGTTGGTGGGTTGGTGGGTTAGTAGGTGGGTTGGTGGGTTAGTAGGTGGGTTGGTGGGTTAGTTGGTGTGTTGGTGGGTTAGTAGGTGGGTTGGTGGGTTAGTAGGTGGGTTGGTGGGTTAGTAGGTGGGTTGGTGGGTTAGTAGGTGGGTTGGTGGGTTAGTAGGTGGGTTGGTGGGTTAGTAGGTGGGTTGGTGGGTTAGTAGGTGGGTTGGTGGGTTAGTAGGTGGGTTGGTGGGTTAGTAGGTGGGTTGGTGGGTTAGTAGGTGGGTTGGTGGGTTAGTTGGTGGGTTGGTGGGTTAGTGGGTGGGTTGGTGGGTTAGTAGGTGGGTTAGTGGGTTAGTAGGTGGGTTAGAAGGTGGGTTGGTGGGTTAGTAGGTGGGTTGGTGGGTTAGTAGGTGGGTCGGTGGGTTAGTTGGTGGGTTGGTGGGTTAGTAGGTGGGTTAGTAGGTGGGTTGGTGGGTTAGTTGGTGGGTTGGTGGGTTAGTTGGAGGGTTGGTGGGTTAGTTGGTGGGTTGGTGGGTTAGTAGGTGGGTTAGTAGGTGGGTTGGTGGGTTAGTTGGTGGGTTGGTGGGTTAGTAGGTGGGTCGGTGGGTTAGTTGGTGGGTTGGTGGGTTAGTAGGTGGGTTAGTAGGTGGGTTGGTGGGTTAGTTGGTGGGTTGGTGGGTTAGTAGGTGGGTCGGTGGGTTAGTTGGTGGGTTGGTGGGTTAGTAGGTGGGTTAGTAGGTGGGTTGGTGGGTTAGTTGGTGGGTTGGTGGGTTAGTAGGTGGGTTGGTGGGTTAGTTGGTGGGTTGGTGGGTTAGTTGGTGGGTTGGTGGGTTAGTAGGTGGGTTAGTAGGTGGGTTGGTGGGTTAGTAGGTGGGTCGGTGGGTTAGTTGGTGGGTTGGTGGGTTAGTAGGTGGGTTGGTGGGTTAGTAGGTGAGTTGGTGGGTTAGTAGGTGGGTTGGTGGGTTAGTTGGTGGGTTGGTGGGTTAGTTGGTGGGTTGGTGGGTTAGTAGGTGGGTTAGTAGGTGGGTTGGTGGGTTAGTAGGTGGGTCGGTGGGTTAGTTGGTGGGTTGGTGGGTTAGTAGGTGAGTTGGTGGGTTAGTAGGTGGGTTGGTGGGTTAGTTGGTGGGTTGGTGGGTTAGTTGGTGGGTTGGTGGGTTAGTAGGTGGGTTAGTAGGTGGGTTGGTGGGTTAGTAGGTGGGTCGGTGGGTTAGTTGGTGGGTTGGTGGGTTAGTAGGTGGGTTGGTGGGTTAGTAGGTGAGTTGGTGGGTTAGTAGGTGGGTTGGTGGGTTAGTTGGTGGGTTGGTGGGTTAGTTGGTGGGTTGGTGGGTTAGTAGGTGGGTTAGTAGGTGGGTTGGTGGGTTAGTAGGTGGGTCGGTGGGTTAGTTGGTGGGTTGGTGGGTTAGTAGGTGGGTTGGTGGATAAGTAGGTGAGTTGGTGGGTTAGTAGGTGGGTTGGTGGGTTAGTTGGTGGGTTGGTGGGTTAGTTGGTGGGTTGGTGGGTTAGTAGGTGGGTTAGTAGGTGGGTTGGTGGGTTAGTAGGTGGGTCGGTGGGTTAGTTGGTGGGTTGGTGGGTTAGTAGGTGGGTTGGTGGGTTAGTAGGTGAGTTGGTGGGTTAGTAGGTGGGTTGGTGGGTTAGTTGGTGGGTTGGTGGGTTAGTTGGTGGGTTGGTGGGTTAGTAGGTGGGTTAGTAGGTGGGTTGGTGGGTTAGTAGGTGGGTCGGTGGGTTAGTTGGTGGGTTGGTGGGTTAGTAGGTGGGTTGGTGGGTTAGTTGGTGGGTTGGTGGGTTAGTAGGTGGGTTGGTGGGTTAGTTGGTGGGTTGGTGGGTTAGTAGGTGGGTTGGTGGGTTAGTAGGTGGGTTGGTGGGTTAGTTGGTGGGTTGGTGGGTTAGTTGGTGGGTTGGTGGGTTAGTAGGTGGGTTGGTGGGTTAGTTGGTGGGTTGGTGGGTTAGTAGGTGGGTTGGTGGGTTAGTTGGTGGGTTGGTGGGTTAGTTGGTGGGTTGGTGGGTTAGTAGGTGGGTTGGTGGGTTAGTTGGTGGGTTGGTGGGTTAGTAGGTGGGTTGGTGGGTTAGTTGGTGGGTTGGTGGGTTAGTTGGTGGGTTGGTGGGTTAGTAGGTGGGTTGGTGGGTTAGTAGGTGGGTTGGTGGGTTAGTAGGTAGGTTGGTGGGTTAGTAGGTGGGTTGGTGGGTTAGTTGGTGGGTTGGTGGGTTAGTAGGTGGGTTGGTGGGTTAGTTGGTGGGTTGGTGGGTTAGTAGGTGGGTTGGTGGGTTAGTAGGTGGGTTGGTGGGTTAGTAGGTAGGTTGGTGGGTTAGTTGGTGGGTTGGTGGGTTAGTTGGTGGGTTGGTGGGTTAGTAGGTGGGTTGGTGGGTTAGTTGGTGGGTTGGTGGGTTAGTAGGTGGGTTGGTGGGTTAGTTGGTGGGTTAGTAGGTGGGTTGGTGGGTTAGTTGGTGGGTTGGTGGGTTAGTAGGTGGGTTGGTGGGTTAGTAGGTGGGTTGGTGGGTTAGTTGGTGGGTTGGTGGGTTAGTAGGTGGGTTGGTGGGTTAGTAGGTGGGTTAGTGGGTTAGCAGGTGGGTTGGTGGGTTAGTAGGTGGGTTGGTGGGTTAGTAGGTGGGTTAGTAGGTGGGTTGGTGGGTTAGTTGGTGGGTTAGTAGGTGGGTTGGTGGGTTAGTTGGTGGGTTAGTAGGTGGGTTGGTGGGTTAGTAGGTGGGTTGGTGGGTTAGTAGGTGGGTTGGTGGGTTAGTAGGTAGGTTGGTGGGTGACTAGGTGGGTTGGTGGGTTCGTAGGTGGGTTGGTGGGTTAGTAGGTGGGTTAGTAGGTGGGTTGGTGGGTTAGTAGGTGGGTTGGTGGGTTAGTAGGTGGGTTGGTGGGTTAGTAGGTGGGTTAGTAGGTGGGTTGGTGGGTTAGTAGGTGGGTTGGTGGGTTAGTAGGTGGGTTGGTGGGTTAGTAGGTGGGTTAGTAGGTGGGTTGGTGGGTTAGTTGGTGGGTTAGTAGGTGGGTTGGTGGGTTAGTAGGTGGGTTGGTGGGTTAGTAGGTGGGTTGGTGGGTTAGTAGGTGGGTTGGTGTGTTAGTAGGTGGGTTGGTGGGTTAGTAGGTGGGTTGGTGGGTTAGTAGGTAGGTTGGTGGGTTAGTAGGTGGGTTAGTAGGTGGGTTGGTGGGTTAGTTGGTGGGTTAGTAGGTGGGTTGGTGGGTTAGTTGGTGGGTTAGTAGGTGGGTTGGTGGGTTAGTAGGTGGGTTGGTGGGTTAGTAGGTGGGTTGGTGGGTTAGTAGGTGGGTTAGTAGGTGGGTTGGTGGGTTAGTAGGTGGGTTGGTGGGTTAGTAGGTGGGTTGGTGGGTTAGTAGGTGGGTTGGTGGGTTAGTAGGTAGGTTGGTGGGTGACTAGGTGGGTTGGTGGGTTAGTAGGTGGGTTGGTGGGTTAGTAGGTGGGTTAGTAGGTGGGTTGGTGGGTTAGTAGGTGGGTTGGTGGGTTAGTAGGTGGGTTGGTGGGTTAGTAGGTGGGTTGGTGGGTTAGTAGGTGGGTTGGTGGGTTAGTTGGTGGGTTAGTAGGTGGGTTGGTGGGTTAGTAGGTGGGTTGGTGGGTTAGTAGGTGGGTTGGTGGGTTAGTAGGTGGGTTAGTAGGTGGGTTGGTGGGTTAGTTGGTGGGTTAGTAGGTGGGTTGGTGGGTTAGTAGGTGGGTTGGTGGGTTAGTAGGTGGGTTGGTGGGTTAGTAGGTGGGTTGGTGGGTTAGTAGGTGGGTTGGTGGGTTAGTAGGTAGGTTGGTGGGTTAGTAGGTGGGTTAGTAGGTGGGTTGGTGGGTTAGTTGGTGGGTTAGTAGGTGGGTTGGTGGGTTAGTTGGTGGGTTAGTAGGTGGGTTGGTGGGTTAGTAGGTGGGTTGGTGGGTTAGTAGGTGGGTTGGTGGGTTAGTAGGTGGGTTGGTGGGTTAGTAGGTGGGTTGGTGGGTTAGTAGGTGGGTTGGTGGGTTAGTAGGTGGGTTAGTAGGTGGGTTGGTGGGTTAGTAGGTGGGTTGGTGGGTTAGTAGGTGGGTTGGTGGCTTAGTAGGTAGGTTGGTGGGTGACTAGGTGGGTTGGTGGGTTAGTAGGTGGGTTGGTGGGTTAGTAGGTGGGTTAGTAGGTGGGTTGGTGGGTTAGTGGGTTAGTAGGTGGGTTGGTGGGTTAGTAGGTGGGTTGGTGGGTTAGTAGGTGGGTTGGTGGGTTAGTAGGTGGGTTGGTGGGTTAGTAGGTGGGTTGGTGGGTTAGTAGGTGGGTTGGTGGGTTAGTAGGTGGGTTGGTGGGTTAGTAGGTGGGTTGGTGGGTTAGTAGGTGGGTTGGTGGGTTAGTAGGTAGGTTGGTGGGTTAGTAGGTGGGTTAGTAGGTGGGTTGGTGGGTTAGTTGGTGGGTTAGTAGGTGGGTTGGTGGGTTAGTTGGTGGGTTAGTAGGTGGGTTGGTGGGTTAGTAGGTGGGTTGGTGGGTTAGTAGGTGGGTTGGTGGGTTGGTGGGTTAGTAGGTGGGTTAGTAGGTGGGTTGGTGGGTTAGTAGGTGGGTTGGTGGGTTAGTAGGTGGGTTGGTGGGTTAGTAGGTGGGTTGGTGGGTTAGTAGGTGGGTTGGTAGGTTGGTGGGTTACTAGGTGGGTTGGTGGGTTAGTAGGTGGGTTGGTGGGTTAGTAGGTGGGTTAGTGGGTTAGTAGGTGGGTTGGTGGGTTAGTAGGTGGGTTGGTGGGTTAGTAGGTGGGTTGGTGGGTTAGTAGGTGGGTTGGTGGGTTAGTAGGTGGGTTAGTGGGTTAGTAGGTGGGTTGGTGGGTTAGTAGGTGGGTTGGTGGGTTAGTAGGTGGGTTGGTGGGTTAGTAGGTGGGTTAGTAGGTGGGTTGGTGGGTTAGTAGGTGGGTTGGTGGGTTAGTAGGTGGGTTGGTGGGTTACTAGGTGGGTTGGTAGGTTAGTAGGTGGGTTAGTAGGTGGGTTGGTGGGTTAGGTGGGTTAGTAGGTGGGTTGGTGGGTTAGTAGGTGGGTTGGTGGGTTAGTAGGTGGGTTGGTGGGTTAGTAGGTGGGTTGGTGGGTTAGTAGGTGGGTTGGAGGGTTAGTAGGTGGGTTGGTGGGTTAGTAGGTGGGTTGGTGGGTTAGTAGGTTGGTTGGTGGGTTAGTAGGTGGGTTGGTGGGTTAGTAGGTGGGTTGGTGGGTTAGTAGGAGGGTTGGTGGGTTAGTAGGTGGGTTGGTGGGTTAGTAGGTGGGTTGGTGGGTTAGTAGGTGGGTTGGTGGGTTAGTAGGTGGGTTGGAGGGTTAGTAGGTGGGTTGGTGGGTTAGTAGGTGGGTTGGTGGGTTAGTAGGGTGGTTGGTGGGTTAGTAGGTGGGTTGGTGGGTTAGTAGGTGGGTTGGTGGGTTAGTAGGAGGGTTGGTGGGTTAGTAGGTGGGTTAGTAGGTGGGTTGGTGGGTTGATGGGTTAGTACGTGGGTTGGTGGGTTAGTAGGTGGGTTAGTAGGTGTGTTGGTGGGTTAGTAGGTGGGTTGGTGGGTTAGTAGGTGGGTTGGTGGGTTAGTAGGTGGGTTGGTGGGTTAGTAGGTGGGTTGGTGGGTTAGTAGGTGGGTTGGTGGGTTAGTAGGTGGGTTAGTGGGTTAGTAGGTGGGTTAGTAGGTGGGTTGGTGGGTTAGTAGGTGGGTTGGTGGGTTACTAGGTGGGTTAGTGGGTGGGGTAGTAGGTGGGTTGGTGGGTTAGTAGGTGGATTGGTGGGTTAGTAGGTGGGTTGGTGGGTTAGTAGGTTGGTTGGTGGGTTAGTAGGTGGGTTGGTGGGTTAGTAGGTGGGTTGGTGGGTTAGTAGGTGGGTTGGTGGGTTAGTAGGTGGGTTGGTGGTTTAGTAGATGGGTTAGTAGGTGGGTTGGTGGGTTACTAGGTGGGTTGGTGGGTTAGTAGGTGGGTTCGTGGGTTAGTAGGTGGGTTGGTGGGTTAGTAGGTGGGTTGGTGGGTTACTAGGTGGGTTGGTGGGTTAGTAGGTGGGTTGGTGGGTTAGTAGGTGGGTTGGTGGGTTAGTAGGTGGGTTGTTGGGTTAGTAGGTGGGTTGGTGGGTTAGGTGGGTTGGTGGGTTAGTAGGTGGGTTGGTGGGTTAGTAGGTGGGTTGGTGGGTTACTAGGTGGGTTGGTGGGTTAGTAGGTGTGTTGGTGGGTTAGTAGGTGGGTTAGGTGGGTTGGTGGGTTAGTAGGTGGTTTGGTGGGTTAGTAGGTGGGTTGGTGGGTTAGTAGGTGGGTTGGTGGGGTAGTAGGTGGGTTGGTGGGTTAGTAGGTGGGTTGGTGGGTTAGTAGGTGAGTTGGTGGGTTAGTAGGTGGGTTGGTGGGTTAGTAGGTGGGTTAGGTGGGTTGGTGGGTTACTAGGTGGGTTAGTAGGTGAGTTGGTGGGTTAGTAGGTGGGTTGGTGGGTTACTAGGTGGGTTGGTGGGTTAGTAGTTGGGTTGGTGGGTTAGTAGGTGGGATGGTGGGTTAGTAGGTGGGTTAGTAGGTGGGTTAGTAGGTGGGTTGGTGGGTTAGTAGGTGGGTTGGTGGGTTAGTAGGTGAGTTGGTGGGTTAGTAGGTGGGTTGGTGGGTTAGTAGGTGGGTTGGTGGGTTAGGTGGGTTAGTAGGTGGGTTGGTGGGTTACTAGGTGGGTTGGTGGGTTAGTAGGTTAGTTGGTGGGTTACTAGGTGGGTTGGTGGGTTACTAGGTGGGTTGGTGGGTTAGTAGGTGGGTTGGTGGGTTATTAGGTGGGTTCGTAGGTGGGTTGGTGGGTTAGTAGGTGGGTTGGTGGGTTAGTAGGTGGGTTGGTGGGTTAGTAGGTGGGTTGGTGGGTTACTAGGTGGGTTGGTGGGTTAGTAGGTGGATTGGTGGGTTAGGTGGGTTGGTGGGTTAGTAGGTGGGTTGGTGGGTTAGTAGGTGGGTTGGTGGGTTAGGTGGGTTGGTGGGTTAGTAGGTGGGTTGGTAGGTTAGTAGGTGGGTTGGTGGGTTAGTAGGTGGGTTGGTGGGTTACTAGGTGGGTTGGTGGGTTAGTAGGCGGGTTAGTAGGTGGGTTGGTGGGTTAGTATGTGGGTTGGTTGGTTAGTAGGTGGGTTGGTGGGTTAGTAGGTGGGTTAGTAGGTAGGTTTGTGGGTTAGTAGGTGGGTTGGTGGGTTAGTAGGTGGGTTGGTGGGTTAGTAGGTGGGTTGGTGGGTTAGTAGGTGGGTTGGTGGGTTAGTAGGTGGGTTAGTGGGTTTGTAGGTGGGTTAGTGGGTTATTAGGTGGGTTGGTGGGTTAGTAGGTGGGTTGGTGGGTTAGTTGGTGGATTGGTCGGTTAGTTGGTGGGTTGGTGGGTTAGTAGGTGGGTTGGTGGGTTAGTAGGTGGGTTAGTAGGTGGGTTGGTGGGTTAGTAGGTGGGTTGGTGGGTTAGTAGGTGGGTTGGTGGGTTAGTAGGTAGGTTGGTGGGTTAGTAGGTAGGTTGGTGGGTTAGTGGGTTAGTAGGTAGGTTGTGGGTTAGTTGGTGTGTTGGTGGGTTAGTAGGTGGGTTGGTGGGTTAGTTGGTGTTTTGGTGGGTTAGTTGGTGGATTAGTTGGTGGGTTAGTAGGTAGGTTGTGGGTTAGTAGGTGGGTTGGTGGGTTAGTAGGTGGGTTGGTGGGTTAGTAGGTGGATTGGTGGGTTAGTTGGTGGATTAGTAGGTGGGTTGGTGGGTTAGTAGGTGAATTGGTGGGTTAGTAGGTGGGTTGGTGGGATAGTTGGTGGGTTGGTGGGTTAGTTGTTGGATTAGTTCGTGGGTTGGTGGGTTAGTAGGTGGGTTTGTGGGTTAGAAGGTGGGTTGGTGGGTTAGTTGTTGGGTAAGTTGGTGGGTTGGTGGGTTAGTAGGTGGGTTGGTGGGTTAGTAGGTGGGTTGGTGGGTTAGTTGTTGGATTAGTTGGTGGGTTAGTAGGTGGGTTTGATGGGTTAGTAGGTGTTGGTGGGTTAGTTGGTGGATTAGTTGGTGGGTTAGTAGGTGGGTTGGTGGGTTAGTAGGTAGGTTTGTGGGTTAGTAGGTGGGTTGGTGGGTTAGTAGGTGGGTTGGTGGGTTAGTAGGTGGGTTGGTGGGTTAGTAGGTGGGTTAGTAGGTTGGTTAGTTGGTTTGTAGGTGGGTTAGTAGGTGGGTTGGTGGGTTAGTAGGTGTGTTGGTGGGTTAGTTGGTGTGTTAGTTGGTGGATTGGTCGGTTAGTTGGTGGGTTAGTAGGTGGGTTGGTGGGTTAATAGGTGGGTTGGTGGGTTAGTAGGTGGGTTGGTGGGTTATTAGGTGGGTTGGTGGGTTAGTTGGTGGGTTAGTAGGTGGGTTGGTGGGTTAGTAGGTGGGTTGGTGGGTTAGTAGGTGGGTTAGTAGGTGGGTTGGTGGGTTAGTAGGTGGGTTGGTGGGTTAGTAGGTAGGTTGGTGGGTTAGTAGGTAGGTTGGTGGGTTAGTGGGTTAGTAGGTAGGTTGTGGGTTAGTTGGTGTGTTGGTGGGTTAGTAGGTGGGTTGGTGGGTTAGTTGGTGTTTTGGTGGGTTAGTTGGTGGATTAGTTGGTGGGTTAGTTGGTGGGTTGGTGGGTTAGTTGGTGGGTTGGTGGGTTAGTAGGTAGGTTGTGGGTTAGTAGGTGGGTTGGTGGGTTAGTAGGTGGGTTGGTGGGTTAGTAGGTGGATTGGTGGGTTAGTTGGTGGATTAGTAGGTGGGTTGGTGGGATAGTTGGTGGGTTGGTGGGTTAGTTGTTGGATTAGTTCGTGGGTTGGTGGGTTAGTAGGTGGGTTTGTGGGTTAGAAGGTGGGTTGGTGGGTTAGTTGTTGGGTAAGTTGGTGGATTAGTTGGTGGGTTGGTGGGTTAGTAGGTGGGTTGGTGGGTTATTAGGTGGGTTGGTGGGTTATTAGGTGGGTTGGTGGGTTAGTAGGTGGGTTGGTGGGTTAGTTGGTGGGTTGGTGGGTTAGTTGTTGGATTAGTTGGTGGGTTAGTAGATGGGTTTGATGGGTTAGTAGGTGTGTTGGTGGGTTAGTTGGTGGATTAGTTGGTGGGTTGGTGAGTTAGTAGGTGGGTTGGTGTGTTAGTAGGTGGGTTGGTGGGTTAGTTGGTGGGTTAATTGGTGGGTTGGTGGGTTAGTAGGTGGGTTGGCGGGTTAGTTGGTGGATCAGTTGGTGGGTTAGTAGGTGGGTTGGTGGGTTAGTAGGTGGGTTTGTGGGTTAGTAGGTGGGTTGGTGGGTTAGTTGGTGGATTAGTTGGTGGGTTAGTTGGTGGGTTAGTAGGTGGGCTGGTGGGTTAGTTGGTGGATTAGTTGGTGGGTTAGTAGGTGGGTTGGTGGGTTAGTTGGTGGGTTAGTAGGTGGGTTAGTTGGGTTGGTGGGTTAGTAGGTGGGCTGGTGGGTTAGTAGGTGGGTTGGTTGGTGGGTTAGTAGGTGGGTTGGTGGGTTAGTAGGTGGGTTGGTGGGTTAGTTGGTGGGTTAGTAGGTGAATTGGTGGGTTAGTTGGTGGGTTGGTGGGTTAGTTGGTGGGTTGGTGGGTTAGTTGGTGGGTTGGTGGATTAGTTGGTGGGTTAGTAGGTGGGTTGGTGGATTAGTTAGTGGGTTAGTAGGTGGGTTGGTGGATTAGTTGGTGGGTTGATGGGTTGGTGGATTAGTTGGTGGGTTCGTTGGTGGGTTGGTGGGTTAGTTGGTGGGTTGGTGGATTAGTTGGTGGGTTAATTGGTGGGTTGGTTGGTGGGTTAGTTGGTGGGTTGGTGGGTTAGTTGGTGGATTAGTTAGTGGGTTAGTTGGTGGGTTGGTGGATTAGTTGGTGGGTTAGTAGGTGGGTTGGTGGATTAGTTGGTGGGTTGGTCGGTTAGTGGGTTAGTTGTTGGGTTTGTTGATGAGTTAGTTAGTGGGTTGGTGGGTTGTTCGGTTGATGAGTTGGTGGGTTAGTTGTTGGGTTAGTTAGTGGGTTTGTTGGTGGCTTTGCAAGTGGATTTGTAGGCGACTTTGTAGGTGGGTGTGTTGGCGACTTAATAGTTGGTTTTGTAGGTGGTATAATAAAACGGGCGAAATGTCTTGTATCACCCAACCCACAACATTTCGCCGGGAGATGTCTGGCTTCCCGTGTGTGTGCGGACTCGATCTCCGGTTCACATTAGGAAAGACCAGAGGGAGAGTCTAGCTAGGGTCACAGAACCTGAAGGGGACCTCTGGGGTCCCTGAAGACCTCTTTGGGGACGGAAGAGGAGGCAATCAGAGGCTTACCAATGATACAGGAGGCAGGAAATTAGTGCTCGAGGGCAGGTAGTGGCCAGTTCTTCACGTGTCAATTGGTATCTCGTCTGACATCAAGGCTGTCAGTGTGAGGGATGATTCTATCAACACATATACAGCTCCTGGCCCCGCCTCTTCACTGGTCGCTACTAGGTCCACTTTCTCCCTGCTCCAGGAGCTTTATCATACCTCTTCTTAAAGCTATGTATGGATCCTGCCTCCACTACATCACTCTCCAGATTGTTCCACTTCCTGACAACTCTGTGGCTGAAGAAATACTTCCTAACATCCCTGTGACTCATCTGAGTCTTCAACTTCCAGTTGTGTTCCCTTGTTGCTGTGTCCCCTTGTTGCTGTGTCCCCTTGTTGTTGTGTCCCCTTGTTGCTCTGTTCCCTTGTTGCTGTGTCCCCTTGTTGCTGTGTCCCCTTGTTGCTGTGTCCCCTTGTTGTTGTGTCCCCTTGTTGCTCTGTTCCCTTGTTGCTGTGTCCCCTTGTTGCTGTGTCCCCTTGTTGTTGTGTCCCCTTGTTGCTCTGTTCCCTTGTTGCTGTGTCCCCTTGTTGCTGTGTCCCCTTGTTGCTGTGTCCCCTTGTTGCTGTGTCCCCTTGTTGCTGTGTCCCCTTGTTGCTGTGTCTTCTTGTTGCTGTGTCCCCTTGTTGCTGTGTCCCCTTGTTGCTGTGTCCCCTTGTGGCTGTGTCCCCTTGTTGTTGTGTCCCCTTGTTGCTGTGTCCCCTTGTTGCTGTGTCCCCTTGTTGCTGTGTCCCCTTGTTGCTGTGTCCCCTTGTTGCTGTGTCCCCTTGTTGCTGTGTCCCCTTGTTGCTGTGTCTTCTTGTTGCTGTGTCTCCTTGTTGCTGTGTCCCCTTGTTGCTGTGTCCCCTTGTGGCTGTGTCCCCTTGTTGTTGTGTCCCCTTGTTGCTCTGTTCCCTTGTTGCTGTGTCCCCTTGTTGCTGTGTCCCCTTGTTGCTGTGTCCCCTTGTTGCTGTGTCCCCTTGTTGCTGTGTCCCCTTGTTGCTGTGTCTTCTTGTTGCTGTGTCCCCTTGTTGCTGTGTCCCCTTGTTGCTGTGTCCCCTTGTGGCTGTGTCCCCTTGTTGTTGTGTCCCCTTGTTGCTGTGTCCCCTTGTTGCTGTGTCCCCTTGTTGCTGTGTCCCCTTGTTGTTGTGTCCTCTTGTTGCTGTGTCCCCTTGTTGCTGTGTCCCCTTGTTGCTGTGTCCCCTTGTTGCTGTGTCCCCTTGTTGTTGTGTCCCCTTGTTGCTGTGTCCCCTTGTTGTTGTGTCCCCTTGTTGCTGTGTCCCCTTGTTGCTGTGTCCCCTTGTTGTTGTGTCCCATCTCTGGAACATCCTGTCTCTATCCACCTTGCCAATTCCTCTCAGTATTTTATATGTCGTTATCATGTCCCCTCTATCTCTCCTGTCCTCCAGTGCCGTCATACCCCTTAGCACCGGGACTAGTCTTGTTGCAAACCTTTGCACTTTCTCAAGTTACTGTACGTGCTTGACCAGGTGTGTGTTCCACATTGCTGCTGCATACTGGTGTTGTAGTGGAGGTGTTCTAATGCAGGTGTTGTGAAGCAGTTGTTGTAGTGCTGGTGTTGTGGTGCAAGTGATGTAATGCAGGTGTTGGGGAGGTTGCAGGTGTTGTGGTGCAGGTATTGGGGAGAGTTCAGTCGTTGGGGTGCATTTGCTACGGTGCAGGTGTTGTAGTGCAGGCTTTGGGAGGGTGCAGGTGTTGTAGTGCAGGTGTTTTGATGGTGCAGGTGTTGGGAGGGTGCAGATGTAGGGAGGGTGCAGGTGTCGTAGTGCAGGTGTTGGGGAGGGTGCAGGTGTTTCATTCTTTCTGCTTTAAATCCAGCTTTTGTCTTGGCACTCCTGGCACTGTGCCACTCTCACCTCTTGTTTATAGTACTGCCAGGCAGGGTGGCAGGCAGGGTGGCAGGCAAGATGGAAGGCAGGGTGGCAGGCAGGGTGCCAGGCAAGGTGGCAGGCAGGGTGCCAGGCAAGGTGCCAGGCAGTGTGGTAGGAAGGGTGACAGGCAGGGTGCCAGGCAGGGTGCCAGGCAGTGTGGCAGGCAGGGTGGCTGGCAGGGTGCCAGGCAAGGTGGCAGGCAGGGTGCCAGGCAAGGTGCCTGGCAGTGTGGCAGGCATGGTGACAGGCAGGGTGTCAGGCAGGGTGCCAGGCAAGATGGCAGGTAGGGTGGCAGGCAGGGTGGCAGGCAAGGTGCCAGTGCCAGGCAAGGTGCCAGGCAGTATAGCAGGCAGGGTGGCAGGCAGGGTGGCAAGCAGGGTGGCAGGCAAGGTGGCAGGCAGGGTGCCAGGCAAGGTGCCAGGCAGTATGGCAGGCAGGGTGGCAGGCAGGGTGGCAGGCAAGGTACCAGACAGGGTGCCAGGCAGGGTACCAGGCATGGTGCCAGGCATGGTGGCAGGCAGGGTGACACAGTGCCACCACTTTTGAAGTTTTGGCAGTAAAGATCGAGAACCAAAGCCTTGTCACTGTGGTAGTATACAAGCCTCCAGGTACAACTTCCCAGCAATTCCAGGAAAAGCTTTTGAAAATTGATCACTGTCTGGAAAATCTGCCAACTCCTGCTCCAAACATCTTACTACTGGAAGACTTAAGACACCTAAAATGGAGGAGTAGAGTAAATAATGTTTAGCCCAGGAAGCAGCAGCACCTCAGGTGAACATACACATACATGCCAGCTATTAAATCTCTGCACCAAATTCACTTTAAACCAGCAAATATTAGAGTCTACAAGACTAGTAAATACGCTGGACCTCATCTTCACTAACATTGATGATCTATATAACTGTATCAAAGACAATACACTCAGATCACAACATAATAGAGGCACAAACATGTATGTACAGGGCTCCTGACCAGCAAAATGTGAGCAGTCATGAGTGTGTCTTAACATAATTCAACTTCGGTAACAAAAACATATAATGGGAACAAGTCAACTGTGTCCTTAATGAAACAACCTGGGAAGATATCCTAAATAACACGGATCTTAACTTTTGCCTAGAAAAATTAACTCTGCTCAAGGCACATTAAGAAAAAGAGAAGATGTAAACTAGAAAGAGAGAGACGTTCCCTATACAGACGAAGGTGAAGAATCACAGAGCTGCTGAGAGGGGCCAATATATCTGAAATACGAAGGGAAGCACTGGTCAGTGAAATAGCAAATATCGAACTTAAGCTGAAGGAATCTTACAGGAGAAAAGGATCTCAGGGAGAACTAAAAGCCATAAAAGAAACCGAAACAAATAAAAAACAAAATACTTCTTCTTTTATGCCAGAACTAAGATAAAAACAACATCCAGTACTTCTCTTATGCCAGAACTAAGATAAAACAACATCTAGTACTTGTCTTATGCCAGAACTAAGATAAAACAACATCCAGTACTTGTCTTATGCCAGAACTAAGATAAAAACAACATCCAGTACTTCTCTTATGCCAGAACTAAGATAAAACAACGTCCAGTACTTGTCTTATGTCAGAACTAAGATAAAAACAACATCCAGTACTTGTCTTATGCCAGAACTAAGATAAAAACAACATCCAGTACTTGTCTTATGCCAGAACTAAGATAAAACAACATCCAGTACTTGTCTTATGCCAGAACTAAGATAAAACAACATCCAGTACTTCTCTTATGCCAGAACTAAGATAAAACAACATCCAGTACTTGTCTTATGCCAGAACTAAGATAAAACAACATCCAGTACTTCTCTTATGCCAGAACTAAGATAAAACAACATCCAGTACTTCACTTATGTCAGAACTAAGATAAAACAACATCCAGTACTTGTCTTATGCCAGAACTAAGATAAAACAACATCCAGTACTTGTCTTATGCCAGAACTAAGATAAAAACAACATCCAGTACTTCTCTTATGCCAGAACTAAGATAAAACAACATCTAGTACTTCTCTTATGCCAGAACTAAGATAAAACAACATCCAGTACTTGTCTTATGCCAGAACTAAGATAAAAACAACATCCAGTACTTCTCTTATGCCAGAACTAAGATAAAACAACATCTAGTACTTCTCTTATGCCAGAACTAAGATAAAAACAACATCCAGTACTTGTCTTATGCCAGAACTAAGATAAAAACAACATCCAGTACTTCTCTTATGCCAGAACTAAGATAAAACAACGTCCAGTACTTCTCTTATGCCAGAACTAAGATAAAACAACATCCAGTACTTCTCTTATGCCAGAACTAAGATAAAACAACGTCCAGTACTTGTCTTATGCCAGAACTAAGATAAAACAACATCCAGTACTTCTCTTATGTCAGAACTAAGATAAAACAACATCCAGTACTTGTCTTATGCCAGAACTAAGATAAAACAACGTCCAGTACTTGTCTTATGCCAGAACTAAGATAAAAACAACATCCAGTACTTCTCTTATGTCAGAACTAAGATAAAACAACATCCAGTACTTGTCTTATGCCAGAACTAAGATAAAACAACATCCAGTACTTCTCTTATGCCAGAACTAAGATAAAACAACATCCAGTACTTGTCTTATGCCAGAACTAAGATAAAACAACATCCAGTACTTCTCTTATGCCAGAACTAAGATAAAACAACATCTAGTACTTCTCTTATGCCAGAACTAAGATAAAACAACATCCAGTACTTGTCTTATGCCAGAACTAAGATAAAACAACATCCAGTACTGGGCTGCTGCTCAGGCAGGATGGGACACAGATGACACCCAAGAAATGAGTGAGATACTAAAGTGCCAATATGACTCTGGTCAGTGAGCCGTTACCCAGACTAAGGGTCGACAACCCAAATGAATTCTTGATGAACGAGACCCAAAATTTGGTCATCTCAAAAAATTTCTGATATCCTAACACCATAAGACTTAGAAAAGGCAATTAATGACTTGGCCATGCACTCTGCCCCAGGCACAGACTCATGGAACTCCGTGTTCATCAAGAACTGCAAGAAGCCCCTATCACATACCTTCAGCATTCTATGGAGAGGGAACATGGACACAGGGGTCGTCCCACACTCACTAAAAACAACAGACATAGACCCATTATACAAAGTTGGCAGTAAAGCAATTGCAAAGAACTGCAGACCGATAGCACTAACATCCCATGTCATAAAAATCTTTGAAAGGATTCTAAGAAGCAAGATCGCCAACCATCTAGATACCCATCAGTTACACAACCCAGGGCAACTTGGGCCGCTCCTGCCTGTCCCAACTACTGGACCACTATAACAAGGTCTTGGATGATCACTACTGCCTGTCCCAACTACTGGACCACTATGGCATGGTCTTGGATGGTCACTACTGCCTCTCACAACTACTGGACCACTATGACATGGTCTTGGATGGTCACTCCTGCCTCTCACAACTACTGGACCACTATGACAAGGTCTTGGATGATCACTACTGCCTCTCACAACTACTGGACCACTATGACATGGTCTTGGATGGTCACTACTGCCTCTCACAACTATTGGACCACTATGACATGGTCTTGGATGATCACTAATGCCTCTCACAACTACTGGACCACTATGACATGGTCTTGGATGATCACTACTGCCTCTCACAACTACTGGACCACTATAACAAGGTCCTGGATGTCCTAGAGGATAAACAAAACACAGATGTAGTATACACAGAATTTGTGAAAGCCTCGACAAGTGTGACCATGGTGTAATAGCACACAAAATGTGTGATAAAGGAATAACAGGAAAAGTTGGTAGATGGATCTATAACTTCCTGACAAATACAACAGAGTAGTAAATAAAGTCTGAGGCGGCTACGGTGAAAAGCTCTGTTCCACAAGGTACAGTACTGGCTACCAGTGTTCCACAAGGTACAGTACTGGCTACCAGTGTTCCACAAGGTACAGTACTGGCTCCCAGTGTTCCACAAGGTACGGTACTGGCTACCAGTGTTCTACAAGGTACAGTACTGGCTACCAGTGTTCCACAAGGTACAGTACTGGCTACCAGTGTTCCACAAGGTACAGTATGGCTACCAGTGTTCCACAAGGTACAGTACTGGCTACCAGTGTTCCACAAGGCACAGTACTGGCTACCAGTGTTCCACAAGGTACAGTACTGGCTCCCAGTGTTCCACAAGGTACAGTACTGGCTACCAGTGTTCCACAAGGCACAGTACTGGCTACCAGTGTTCCACAAGGTACAGTACTGGCTCCCAGTGTTCCACAAGGTACAGTACTGGCTACCAGTGTTCTACAAGGTACAGTACTGGCTACCAGTGTTCCACAAGGCACAGTACTGGCTACCAGTGTTCCACAAGGTACAGTACTGGCTCCCAGTGTTCCACAAGGTACAGTACTGGCTACCAGTGTTCCACAAGGCACAGTACTGGCTACCAGTGTTCCACAAGGTACAGTACTGGCTCCCAGTGTTCCACAAGGTACAGTACTGGCTACCAGTGTTCCACAAGGTACAGTACTGGCTACCAGTGTTCCACAAGGTACAGTACTGGCTCCCAGTGTTCCACAAGGTACAGTACTGGCTACCAGTGTTCCACAAGGTACAGTACTGGCTACCAGTGTTCCACAAGGCACAGTACTGGCTACCAGTGTTCCACAAGGTACAGTACTGGCTACCAGTGTTCCACAAGGTACAGTACTGGCTACCAGTGTTCTACAAGGTACAGTACTGGCTACCAGTGTTCCACAAGGTACAGTACTGGCTACCAGTGTTCCACAAGGTACAGTACTGGCTCCCAGTGTTCCACAAGGTACAGTACTGGTTAGCAGTTTTCCACAAGGTACAGTACTGGCTCCCAGTGTTCCACAAGGTACAGTACTGGCTACCAGTGTTCCACAAGGTACAGTACTGGCTACCAGTGTTCTACAAGGTACAGTACTGGCTACCAGTGTTCCACAAGGTGCAGTACTGGCTACCAGTGTTCCACAAGGTACAGTACTGGCTACCAGTGTTCCACAAGGCACAGTACTGGCTACCAGTGTTCCACAAGGTACAGTACTGACTACCAGTGTTCCACAAGGTACAGTACTGGATACCAGTGTTCCACAAGGTACAGTACTGGCTACCAGTGTTCCACAAGGCACAGTACTGGCTACCAGTGTTCCACAAGGTACAGTACTGGCTACCAGTGTTCCACAAGGTACAGTACTGGCTACCAGTGTTCCACAAGGCACAGTACTGGCTACCAGTGTTCCACAATGCACAGTACTGGCTACCAGTGTTCCACAAGGCACAGTACTGGCTACCAGTGTTCCACAAGATACAGTACTGGCTACCAGTGTTCCACAAGACACAGTACTGGCTACCAGTGTTCCACAAGGTACAGTACTGGCTACCAGTGTTCCACAAGGCACAGTACTGGCTACCAGTGTTCCACAAGACACAGTACTGGCTACCAGTGTTCCACAAGGCACAGTACTGGCTACCAGTGTTCCACAAGACACAGTACTGGCTACCATTGTTCCACAAGGCACAGTACTGGCTACCAGTGTTCCACAAGGCACAGTACTGGCTACCAGTGTTCCACAAGGTACAGTACTGGCTACCAGTGTTCCACAAGGCACAGTACTGGCTACCAGTGTTCCACAAGGTACAGTACTGGCTACCAGTGTTCCACAAGGTACAGTACTGGCTACCAGTGTTCCACAAGGCACAGTACTGGCTACCAGTGTTCCACAAGGTACAGTACTGGCTACCAGTGTTCCACAAGGTACAGTACTGGCTACCAGTGTTCCACAAGGTACAGTACTGGCTACCAGTGTTCCACAAGGCACAGTACTGGCTACCAATGTTCCACAAGGTACAGTACTGGCTACCAGTGTTCCACAAGGTACAGTACTGGCTACCAGTGTTCCACAAGGCACAGTACTGGCTACCAGTGTTCCACAAGGTACAGTACTGGCTACCAGTGTTCCACAAGGCACAGTACTGGCTACCAGTGTTCCACAAGGTACAGTACTGGCTACCAGTGTTCCACAAGGTACAGTACTGGCTACCAGTGTTCCACAAGGCACAGTACTGGCTACCAGTGTTCCACAAGGTACAGTACTGGCTACCAGTGTTCCACAAGGCACAGTACTGGCTACCAGTGTTCCACAAGGTACAGTACTGGCTACCAGTGTTCCACAAGGCACAGTACTGGCTACCAGTGTTCCACAAGGTACAGTACTGGCTACCAGTGTTCCACAAGGTACAGTACTGGCTACCAGTGTTCCACAAGGCACATTACTGGCTACCAGTGTTCCACAAGGTACAGTACTGGCTACCAGTGTTCCACAAGGCACAGTACTGGCTACCAGTGTTCCACAAGGTACAGTACTGGCTGTTATCGTGTTCCTCATCCTCATATCTGACATAGACAGAGATGTAAGCCACAGCACCGTGTGTTCCTTTATGGATGCCACCTGGATCACCATAACAGTGACCTCCATCACAGACACTACGAGACTCAAGGTGGACATCAACTACACCTTCAGATGGGCCACTCGGAACAATGTGAAGGTCACTGAAGAGAAATTTCAGCTACTCAGAGATATATAACTTAAGGAAATTAAAACTGTATCAGGGAATACAACAAATTCTACCCATTCGATAGAGCGAGAAAGTAATGTGAAGGACCTGGGAGTGATAATGTCAGTTTTGTTCCAGGATGCGACGAACACCAGTCCACTAACACCCAGGATGCCACCCACACCAGTCCACTAACACCCAGGATGCCACCCACACCAGTCCACTAACACCCAGGATGCCACCCACACCAGTCCACTAACACCCAGGATGCCACCCACACCAGTGCACTAACACCCAGGATGCCACCCACACCAGTCCACTAACACCCAGGATGCCACCCACACCAGTGCACTAACACCCAGGATGCCACCCACACCAGTCCACTAACACCCAGGATGCCACCCACACCAGTCCACTAACACCCAGGATGCCACCCACACCAGTCCACTAACACCCAGGATGCCACCCACACCAGTCCACTAACACCCAGGATGCCACCCACACCAGTCCACTAACACCCAGGATGCCACCCACACCAGTGCACTAACACCCAGGATGCCACCCACACCAGTGCACTAACACCCAGGATGCCACCCACACCAGTGCACTAACACCCAGGATGCCACCCACACCAGTCCACTAACACCCAGGATGCCACCCACACCAGTCCACTAACACCCAGGGTGCCACCCACACCAGTCCACTAACACCCAGGATGCCACCCACACAAGTCCACTAACACCCAGGATGCCACCCACACCAGTCCACTAACACCCAGGATGCCACCCACACCAGTCCACTAACACCCAGGATGCCACCCACACCAGTCCACTAACACCCAGGATGCCACCCACACCAATCCACTAACACCCAGGATGCCACTCACACCAGTCCACTAACACCCAGGATGCCACCCACACCAGTCCACTAACATCCAGGATGCCACCCACACCAGTCCACTAACACCCAGGATGCGACCCACACAAGTCCACTAACACCCAGGATGCCACCCACACCAGTCCACTAACACCCAGGATGCCACCCACACCAATCCACTAACACCCAGGATGCCACTCACACCAGTCCACTAACACCCAGGATGCCACCCACACCAGTCCACTAACATCCAGGATGCCACCCACACCAGTCCACTAACACCCAGGATGCCACCCACACCAGTCCACTAACACCCAGGATGCCACCCACACCAGTCCACTAACACCCAGGATGCCACCCACACCAGTCCACTAACACCCAGGATGCTACCCACACCAGTCCACTAACATCCAGGATGCTACCCACACCAGTCCACTAACACCCAGGATGCCACCCACACCAGTCCACTAACACCCAGGATGCCACCCACACCAGTCCACTAACACCCAGGATGCTACCCACACCAGTCCACTAACACCCAGGATGCCACCCACACCAGTCCACTAACACCCAGGATGCCACCCACACCAGTCCACTAACACCCAGGATGCCACCCACACCAGTCCACTAACACCCAGGTACCTATTTTACTAATGGGTGAACATAGACAACCGATATAAGGAAACACGCCCAGTGTTTTCACCCCTTCGCTGGGAATCGAACCCGGACCTTCACCGTGTGAAGCGAGAGATTTTGCTACCAGTTCACGGGCCACCGTATGCTGGTGACAGTGTCTACCTACTGAGACACAGTGTCTACCTACTGAGGCATAGTGTCTACCTACTGAGACACAGTGTCTACCTACTGAGACACAGTGTCTACCTACTGAGACACAGTGTCTACCTACTGAGACACAGTGTCTACCTACTCAGACACAGTGTCTACCTACTCAGACACAGTGTCTACCTACTGAGGCACAGTGTCTACCTACTGAGACAGTGTCTACCTACTGAGGCACAGTGTCTACCTACTGAGACACAGTGTCTACCTACTGAGGCACAGTGTCTACCTACTGAGACACAGTGTCTACATACTGAGACACAGTGTCTACCTACTGAGACACAGTGTCTACCTACTGAGACACAGTGTCTACCTACTGAGACACAGTGTCTACATACTGAGACACAGTGTCTACCTACTGAGACACAGTGTCTACCTACTGAGGCACAGTGTCTACCTACTGAGACACAGTGTCTACCTACTGAGACACAGTGTCTACCTACTGAGACACAGTGTCTACCTACTGAGGCACAGTGTCTACCTACTGAGGCATAGTGTCTACCTACTGAGGCACAGTGTCTACCTACTGAGACACAGTGTCTACCTACTGAAGCACAGTGTCTACCTACTGAGGCATAGTGTCTACCTACTGAGACACAGTGTCTACCTACTGAGGTACAGTGTCTACCTGCTGAGGCATAGTGTCTACCTGGTGAGACACAGTGTCTACCTACTGAGACAGTGTCTACCTACTGAGGCACAGTGTCTACCTACTGAGGCACAGTGTCTACCTACTGAGACAGTGTCTACCTATTGAAGCACAGTGTCTACCTACTGAAGCACAGTGTCTACCTACTGAGGCACAGTGCCTACCTACTGAGGCATAGTGTCTACCTACTGAGACACAGTGTCTACCTACTGAGGCACAGTGTCTACCTACTGAGGTATAGTGTCTACCTACTGAGGCACATTGTCTACCTACTGAGGCACAGTGTCTACCTACTGAGACACAGTGTCTACCTACTGAGACACAGTGTCTACCTATTGAAGCACAGTGTCTACCTACTGAGACACAGTGTCTACCTACTGAGACACAGTGTCTACCTACTGAAGCACAGTGTCTACATACTGAGACACAATGTCTACCTACTGAGACACAGTGTCTACCTATTGAAGCAGTGTCTACATACTGAGACACAGTGTCTACCTACTGAGACACAGTGTCTACATACTGAGGCACAGTGTCTACATACTGAGACACAGTGTCTACCTACTGAGACACAGTGTCTACCTACTGAGGCACAGTGTCTACCTACTGAGACACAGTGTCTACCTACTGAGGTACAGTGTCTACCTACTGAGGCACAGTGTCTACCTACTAAGGCATAGTGTCTACCTACTGAGGCACAGTGTCTACCTACTGAGGCACAGTGTCTACCTACTGAGTCACCGTGTCTACCAGTACTACCTGTCTACCTAGTGAGGCACAGTGTCTACCTACTGAGGCACAGTGTCTACCTACTGAGACACAGTGTCTACCTACTGAGGCACAGTGTCTACCTACTGAGGCACAGTGTCTACCTACTGAGACACAGTGTCTACCTACTGAGGTACAGTGTCTACCTACTGAGACACAGTGTCTACCTACTGAGGCACAGTGTCTACCTACTGAGGCACAGTGTCTACCTACTGAGGTACAGTGTCTACCTACTGAGGCACAGTGTCTACCTACTGAGGTACAGTGTCTACCTACTGAGGCACAGTGTCTACCTACTGAGGCACAGTGTCTACCTACTGAGGCACAGTGTCTACCTTCTGAGGCACAGTGTCTACCTACTTAGACACAGTGTCTACCTACTGAGACACAGTGTCTACCTACTGAGGCACAGTGTCTACCTACTGAGGCATAGTGTCTACCTACTGAGACACAGTGTCTACCTACTGAGACACAGTGTCTACCTACTGAGGCACAGTGTCTACCTACTGAGGCACAGTGTCTACCTACTGAGACACAGTGTCTACCTACTGAGACACAGTGTCTACCTACTGAGACACAGTGTCTACCTACTGAGGCACAGTGCCTACCTACTGAGGCACAGTGTCTACCTACTGAGACACAGTGTCTACCTACTGAGACACAGTGTCTACCTACTGAGGCACAGTGTCTACCTACTGAGGCACAGTGTCTACCTACTGAGACACAGTGTCTACCTACTGAGGCACAGTGTCTACCTACTGAGGCACAGTGTCTACCTACTGAGGCACAGTGTCTACCTACTGAGACACAGTGTCTACCTACTGAGGCACAGTGTCTACCTATTGAAGCAGTGTCTACCTACTGAGGCACAGTGTCTACCTACTGAGGCACAGTGTCTACCTACTGAGGCACAGTGTCTACCTACTGAGGCACAGTGTCTGCCTACTGAGGCACAGTGTCTACCTACTGAGACACAGTGTCTACCTACTGAGGCACAGTGTCTACCTACTGAGACACAGTGTCTACCTACTGAGGCACAGTGTCTGCCTACTGAGGCACAGTGTCTACCTACTGAGACACAGTGTCTACCTACTGAGGCACAGTGTCTACCTACTGAGGCACAGTGTCTACCTACTGAGACACAGTGTCTACCTACTGAGGCACAGTGTCTACCTACTGAGACACAGTGTCTACCTACTGAGACACAGTGTCTACCTATTGAGGCACAGTGTCTACCTACTGAGACACAGTGTCTACCTACTGAGGCACAGTGTCTACCTACTGAGACACAGTGTCTACCTACTGAGGCACAGTGTCTACCTACTGAGACACAGTGTCTACCTACTGAGGCACAGTGTCTACCTACTGAGGCACAGTGTCTACCTACTGAGACACAGTGTCTACCTACTGAGACAGTGTCTACCTACTGAGGCACAGTGTCTACCTACTGAGACAGTGTCTACCTACTGAGACAGTGTCTACCTACTGAGGCACAGTGTCTACCTGCTGAGGCACAGTGTCTACCTAATGAGACACAGTGTCTGTCTACTGAGGCACAGTGTCTACCTACTGAGACACAGTGTCTACCTACTGAGACACAGTGTCTACCTACTGAGACACAGTGTCTACCTACTGAGGCACAGTGTCTACCTACTGAGGCATAGTGTCTACCTACTGAGGCACAGTGTCTACCTACTGAGACACAGTGTTTACCTATTGAAGCACAGTGTCTACCTACTGAGGCATAGTGTCTACCTACTGAGACACAGTGTCTACCTACTGAGGTACAGTGTCTACCTGCTGAGGCATAGTGTCTACCTGGTGAGACACAGTGTCTACCTACTGAGACAGTGTCTACCTACTGAGGCACAGTGTCTACCTACTGAGGCACAGTGTCTACCTACTGAGACAGTGTCTACCTATTGAAGCACAGTGTCTACCTACTGAAGCACAGTGTCTACCTACTGAGGCACAGTGCCTACCTACTGAGGCATAGTGTCTACCTACTGAGACACAGTGTCTACCTACTGAGGCACAGTGTCTACCTACTGAGGCATAGTGTCTACCTACTGAGGCACATTGTCTACCTACTGAGGCACAGTGTCTACCTACTGAGACACAGTGTCTACCTACTGAGACACAGTGTCTACCTGTTGAAGCACAGTGTCTACCTACTGAGACACAGTGTCTACCTACTGAGACACAGTGTCTACCTACTGAAGCACAGTGTCTACATACTGAGACACAGTGTCTACCTACTGAGACACAGTGTCTACCTATTGAAGCAGTGTCTACATACTGAGACACAGTGTCTACCTACTGAGACACAGTGTCTACATACTGAGGCACAGTGTCTACATACTGAGACACAGTGTCTACCTACTGAGACATAGTGTCTACCTACTGAGGCACAGTGTCTACCTACTGAGACACAGTGTCTACCTACTGAGGTACAGTGTCTACCTACTGAGGCACAGTGTCTACCTACTGAGGCATAGTGTCTACCTACTGAGGCACAGTGTCTACCTACTGAGGCACAGTGTCTACCTACTGAGACACAGTGTCTACCTAGTGAGGCACAGTGTCTACCTACTGAGGCACAGTGTCTACCTACTGAGACACAGTGTCTACCTACTGAGGCACAGTGTCTACCTACTGAGGCACAGTGTCTACCTACTGAGACACAGTGTCTACCTACTGAGGTACAGTGTCTACCTACTGAGGCACAGTGTCTACCTACTGAGGCACAGTGTCTACCTACTGAGGTACAGTGTCTACCTACTGAGGCACAGTGTCTACCTACTGAGGTACAGTGTCTACCTACTGAGGCACAGTGTCTACCTATTGAGGCACAGTGTCTACCTACTGAGGCACAGTGTCTACCTACTGAGGCACAGTGTCTACCTACTGAGACACAGTGTCTACCTACTGAGACACAGTGTCTACCTACTGAGGCACAGTGTCTACCTACTGAGGCATAGTGTCTACCTACTGAGACACAGTGTCTACCTACTGAGACACAGTGTCTACCTACTGAGGCACAGTGTCTACCTACTGAGGCACAGTGTCTACCTACTGAGACACAGTGTCTACCTACTGAGACACAGTGTCTACCTACTGAGACACAGTGTCTACCTACTGAGGCACAGTGTCTACCTACTGAGGCACAGTGTCTACCTACTGAGACACAGTGTCTACCTACTGAGACACAGTGTCTACCTACTGAGGCACAGTGTCTACCTACTGAGGCACAGTGTCTACCTACTGACACACAGTGTCTACCTACTGAGGCACAGTGTCTACCTACTGAGGCACAGTGTCTACCTACTGAGGCACAGTGTCTACCTACTGAGACACAGTGTCTACCTACTGAGGCACAGTGTCTACCTATTGAAGCAGTGTCTACCTACTGAGGCACAGTGTCTACCTACTGAGGCACAGTGTCTACCTACTGAGGCACAGTGTCTACCTACTGAGGCACAGTGTCTGCCTACTGAGGCACAGTGTCTACCTACTGAGACACAGTGTCTACCTACTGAGGCACAGTGTCTACCTACTGAGACACAGTGTCTACCTACTGAGGCACAGTGTCTGCCTACTGAGGCACAGTGTCTACCTACTGAGACACAGTGTCTACCTACTGAGGCACAGTGTCTACCTACTGAGGCACAGTGTCTACCTACTGAGACACAGTGTCTACCTACTGAGGCACAGTGTCTACCTATTGAAGCAGTGTCTACCTACTGAGGCACAGTGTCTACCTACTGAGGCACAGTGTCTACCTACTGAGGCACAGTGTCTACCTACTGAGGCACAGTGTCTGCCTACTGAGGCACAGTGTCTACCTACTGAGACACAGTGTCTACCTACTGAGACACAGTGTCTACCTACTGAGGCACAGTGTCTACCTACTGAGGCACAGTGTCTACCTACTGAGGCACAGTGTCTACCTACGGAGGCACAGTGTCTACCTACTGAGGCACAGTGTCTACCTGTTGAGGCACAGTGTCTACCTACTGAGGCACAGTGTCTACCTACTGAGGCACAGTGTCTACCTGTTGAGGCACAGTGTCTACCTACTGAGGCACAGTGTCTACCTACTGAGACACAGTGTCTACCTACTGAGGCACAGTGTCTACCTACTGAGGCACAGTGTCTACCTACTGAGGCACAGTGTCTACCTACTGAGGCACAGTGTCTACCTACTGAGGCACAGTGTCTACCTACTGAGGCACAGTGTCTACCTACTGAGACACAGTGTCTACCTACTGAGGCACAGTGTCTACCTACTGAGACACAGTGTCTACCTGTTGAGGCACAGTGTCTACCTACTGAGGCACAGTGTCTACCTACTGAGGCACAGTGTCTACCTACTGAGGCACAGTGTCTACCTACTGAGGCACAGTGTCTACCTACTGAGACACAGTGTCTACCTGCTGAGGCACAGTGTCTACCTACTGAGACACAGTGTCTACCTGCTGAGGCACAGTGTCTACCTACTGAGACACAGTGTCTACCTACTGAGGCACAGTGTCTACCTACTGAGGCACAGTGTCTACCTGCTGAGGCACAGTGTCTACCTGCTGAGGCACAGTGTCTACCTACTGAGGCACAGTGTCTACCTGCTGAGACACAGTGTCTACCTACTGAGGCACAGTGTCTACCTACTGAGACACAGTGTCTACCTACTGAAGCACAGTGTCTACCTGCTGAGGCACAGTGTCTACCTACTGAGGCACAGTGTCTACCTACTGAGGCACAGTGTCTACCTACTGAGGCACAGTGTCTACCTACTGAGGCACAGTGTCTACCTACTGAGGCACAGTGTCTACCTACTGAGGCACAGTGTCTACCTGCTGAGGCACAGTGTCTACCTACTGAGACACAGTGTCTACCTACTGAATCACAGTGTCTACCTGTTGAGGCACAGTGTCTACCTACTGAGGCACTGTGTCTACCTACTGAGGCACAGTGTCTACCTACTGAGGCACAGTGTCTACCTGCTGAGGCACAGTGTCTACCTGCTGAGGCACAGTGTCTACCTACTGAGGCACAGTGTCTACCTGTTGAGGCACAGTGTCTACCTACTGAGGCACTGTGTCTACCTGCTGAGGCACAGTGTCTACCTGCTGAGGCACTGTGTCTACCTATTGAAGCACAGTGTCTACCTACTGAAGCACAGTGTCTACCTACTGAAGCACAGTGTCTACCTGCTGAGGCACAGTGTCTACCTACTGAGGCACAGTGTCTACCTACTGAAGCACAGTGTCTACCTACTGAGGCACAGTGTCTACCTACTAAGACACAGTGTCTACCTACTGAAGCAGTGTCTACCTGCTGAGGCACAGTGTCTACCTACTGAGGCACAGTGTCTACCTACTAAGACACAGTGTCTACCTACTGAAGCACAGTGTCTACCTGCTGAGGCACAGTGTCTACCTGTCTACCTGTATTTCACCAGGACTTGAAATCTGACCACGTACCTCCTGTACACAACTCTGATAATTCCCACAAATCCTTTAACTTGAGGGGAAGAGAGAATTGTGTTTTTCCCCCTCTGGGAAAAATCGATTTGCATAGTCAGATTTGTAGCCAGCGACTCCAATTTACATTCACAGATTTTCTTTGATTACTAAGAAAACATGGGAAAATCTGGGTCCCAACAGATTTTCTTTGGCTGTTTAGCAAACACGGAAAAAATCTGGGTCCCAACAGATTTTTTGGGGTACTAAGACAACGGGAAAAATCTGGGTCCCAATAGATTGTAGATTTCTTGGTTGGTGAGGTTTGAAGACTATCTACTAGATTAGGGATCATTAAGGTGAGGTTTGAATAGTGATTAATGTATACAACCAGTGTATATACACTGAGATATACACCTCTCAGTGTATATACACTGAGATATACACCTCTCAGTGTATATACACTGAGATATACACCTCTCAGTGTATATACACTGAGATATACACCTCTCAGTGTATATACACTGAGATATACACCTCTCAGTGTATATACACTGATATATACACCTCTCAGTGTATATACACTGAGATATACACCTCTCAGTGTATATACACTGAGATATACACCTCTCAGTGTATATACACTGAGATATACACCTCTCAGTGTATATACAGTGATATACAACTCTCAGTGTATATACACTGAGATATACACCTCTCAGTGTATATACAGTGATATACAACTCTCAGTGTATATACACTGAGATATACACCTCTCAGTGTATATACACTGAGATATACACCTCTCAGTGTATATACAGTGATATACAACTCTCAGTGTATATACACTGAGATATACACCTCTCAGTGTATATACACTGAGATATACACCTCTCAATGTATATACACTGAGATATACACCTCTCAATGTATATACACTGAGATATACACCTCTCAGTGTATATACACTGAGATATACACCTCTCAATGTATATACACTGAGATATACACCTCTCAATGTATATACACTGAGATATGCACCTCTCAGTGTATATACACTGAGATATACACCTCTCAGTGTATATACACTGAGATATACACCTCTCAGTGTATATACACTGAGATATACACCTCTCAGTGTATATACACTGAGATATACACCTCTCAGTGTATATACACTGAGATATACACCTCTCAGTGTATATACACTGAGATATACACCTCTCAGTGTATATACACTGAGATATACACCTCTCAGTGTATATACACTGAGATATACACCTCTCAGTGTATATACACTGAGATATACACCTCTCAGTGTATATACACTGAGATATACACCTCTCAGTGTATATACACTGATATATACACCTCTCAGTGTATATACACTGAGATATACACCTCTCAGTGTATATACACTGATATATACACCTCTCAGTGTATATACACTGAGATATACACCTCTCAGTGTATATACACAAAGTTAAATATAGTAAAATATTAATTGCCTCATTTTCCTACATGATTTTACATAAATAATTGAAAATTCGTTTAATTAAAGTTAACCATTTTAAAAGTACCGTTTTCTTTAACTCAAAATTAATATTACGTTTTCTTTTATGGTTAAATATGGTAAACGATTATTTTTTTCAAGAATTCAGAGAGACAATACCGTGGCTGGAGCAGTACATAAATAACCAGCATAAAGGAGAGAGAAACGCGTCTGACGATGTTTCGGCTCGGCTTAGACCATTAATTAGTCTCCAGGCTGAGGGACTGACCTCCTCTAAAATACGTTTTAAGAGGGTGAGGGACTGATGTCATGGTCCTCACGTCATTACTGCTCCTGTTACCGCCTCTGTAATCGACTGTAGAAGTTACTGTGTGGGCGAAACGTTTGGCAACAAAGATGCTTTGGGATTACTTGAGTGACACCCATCCTGGGACCTGACGCCAGGGTCACCCAGGAACCTCACTGGATACGTGAGTGACCCCCATCCTGGGACCTGACGCCAGGGTCACCCAGGAACATCACTGGATACCTGAGTGACCACATCCTGGGACCTGACGCCAGGGTCACCCAGGAACCTCACTGGATACGTGAGTGACCCCATCCTGGGACCTGACGCCAGGGTCACCCAGGAACATCACTGGATACGTGAGTGACCACATCCTGGGACCTGACGCCAGGGTCACCCAGGAACCTCACTGGATACGTGAGTGACCCCATCCTGGGACCTGACGCCAGGGCCACCCAGGAACATCACTGGATACCTGAGTGACCACATCCTGGGACCTGACGCCAGGGCCACCCAGGAACATCACTGGATACCTGTGTGACCACATCCTGGGACCTGACGCCAGGGTCACCCAGGAACCTCACTGGATACGTGAGTGACCCCATCCTGGGACCTGACGCCAGAGTCACCCAGGAACATCACTGGATTCCTGAGTGACCCCATCCTGGGACCTGACGCCAGGGTCACCCAGGAACCTCACTGGATACCCGAGTGACCACATCCTGGGACCTGACGCCAGGGTCACCCAGGAACCTCACTGGATACCTGAGTGACCACATCCTGGGACCTGACGCCAGGGTCACCCAGGAACATCACTGGATACCTGAGTGACCACATCCTGGGACCTGACGCCAGGGTGACCCAGGAACCTCACTGGATACGTGAGTGACCCCATCCTGGGACCTGACGCCAGGGTCACCCAGGAACCTCACTGGATACCTGAGTGACCCCATCCTGGGACCTGACGCCAGGGTCACCCAGGAACATCACTGGATACCTGAGTGACCACATCCTGGGACCTGACGCCAGGGTCACCCAGGAACATCACTGGATACCTGAGTGACCACATCCTGGGACCTGACGCCAGGGTCACCCAGGAACCTCACTGGATACCTGAGTGACCCCATCCTGGGACCTGACGCCAGGGTCACCCAGGAACATCACTGGATACCTGAGTGACCCCATCCTGGGACCTGACGCCAGGGTCACCCAGGAACATCACTGGATACCTGAGTGACCACATCCTGGAACCTGACGCCAGGGTGACCCAGGAACCTCACTGGATACCTGAGTGACCACATCCTGGGACCTGACGCCAGGGTCACCCAGGAACCTCACTGGATACCTGAGTGACCACATCCTTGGACCTGACGCCAGGGTGACCCAGGAACCTCACTGGATACCTGAGTGACCCCCATCCTGGGACCTGACGCCAGGGTGACCCAGGAACCTCACTGGATACCTGAGTGACCCCATCCTGGGACCTGACGCCAGGGTCACCCAGGAACCTCACTGGATACCTGAGTGACCACATCCTGGGACCTGACACCAGGGTGACCCAGGAACCTCACTGGATACCTGAGTGACCACATCCTGGAACCTGACGCCAGGGTGACCCAGGAACCTCACTGGATACCTGAGTGACCACATCCTGGGACCTGACGCCAGGGTCACCCAGGAACATCACTGGATACCTGAGTGACCACATCCTGGGACCTGACGCCAGGGTCACCCAGGAACATCACTGGATACCTGAGTGACCCCCATCCTGGGACCTGACGCCAGGGTCACCCAGGAACCTCACTGGATACCTGAGTGACCACATCCTGGGACCTGACGCCAGGGTCACCCAGGAACCTCACTGGATACCTGAGTGACCACATCCTGGGACCTGACGCCAGGGTGACCCAGGAACCTCACTGGATACCTGAGTGACCACATCCTGGAACCTGACGCCAGGGTCACCCAGGAACCTCACTGGATACCTGAGTGACCACATCCTGGGACCTGACGCCAGGGTGACCCAGGAACCTCACTGGATACCTGAGTGACCACATCCTGGGACCTGACGCCAGGGTCACCCAGGAACATCACTGGATACCTGAGTGACCACATCCTGGGACCTAACGCCAGGGTCACCCAGGAACATCACTGGATACCTGAGTAACCACATCCTGGGACCTGACGCCAGGGTGACCCAGGAACATCACTGGATACCTGAGTGACCCCCATCCTGGGACCTGACGCCAGGGTGACCCAGGAACATCACTGGATACCTGAGTGACCACATCCTGGGACCTGACGCCAGGGCCACCCAGGAACATCACTGGATACGTGAGTGACCACATCCTGGGACCTGACGCCAGGGTGACCCAGGAACATCACTGGATACCTGAGTGACCACATCCTGGGACCTGACGCCAGGGTGACCCAGGAACATCACTGGATACCTGATTGACCACATCCTGGGACCTGACGCCAGGGTGACCCAGGAACATCACTGGATACGTGAGTGACCACATCCTGGGACATGACGCCAGGGTCACCCAGGAACATCACTGAATACCTGAGTGACCCCCATCCTGGGACCTGACGCCAGGGTCACCCAGGAACCTCACTGGATACCTGAGTGACCCCCATCCTGGGACCTAACGCCAGGGTCACCCAGGAACCTCACTGGATACCTGAGTGACCCCCATCCTGGGACCTGACGCCAGGGTCACCCAGGAACCTCACTGGATACCTGAGTGACCACATCCTGGGACCTAACGCCAGGGTCACCCAGGAACCTCACTGGATACCTGAGTGACCACATCCTGGGACCTGACGCCAGGGTCACCCAGGAACCTCACTGGATACCTGAGTGACCACATCCTGGGACCTGACGCCAGGGTCACTGGATGTCATCTCTGCTACTGGCTACCAGTAAACGACAGGGACTTCACTGGATGTCATCTCTGCTACTGGCTACCAGTGAACGACTGGGACTTCACTTGATGTCATCTCTGCTACTGGCTACCGGTGAACGACAGGGACTTCACTGGATGTCATCTCTACTACTGGCTATCGGTGAACGACTGGGACTTCACTGGATGTCATCTCTGCTACTGGCTACCAGTGAACGACACGGACTTCACTGGATGTCATCTCTGCTACTGGCTACCAGTGAACGACTGGGACTTCACTGGATGTCATCTCTGCTACTGGCTACCAGTGAACGGCTGGGACTTCACTGGATGTCATCTCTGCTACTGGCTACCAGTGAACGACAGGGACTTCACTGGATGTCATCTCTGCTACTGGCTACCAGTGAACGACAGGGACTTCACTGGACGTCATCTCTGCTACTGGCTACCAGTGAACGGCAGGGACTTCACTGGATGTCATCTCTGCTACTGGCTACCAGTGAACGACTGGGACTTCACTGGACGTCATCTCTGCTACTGGCTACCAGTGAACAACAGGGACTTCACTGGATGTCATCTCTGCTACTGGCTACCAGTGAACGACAGGGACTTCACTGGATGTCATCTCTGCTACTGGCTACCAGTGAACGACAGGGACTTCACTGGATGTCATCTCTACTACTGGCTACCAGTGAACGACAGGGACTTCACTGGATGTCATCTCTGCTACTGGCTACCAGTGAACGACAGGGACTTCACTGGATGTCATCTCTGCTACTGGCTACCAGTGAACGACAGGGACTTCACTGGATGTCAAATCTGCTACTGGCTACCAGTGAACGACAGGGACGTCACTGGATGTCATCTCTGCTACTGGCTACCAGTGAACGACAGGGACTTCACTGGACGTCATCTCTGCTACTGGCTACCAGTGAACGACAGGGACGTCACTGGACGTCATCTCTGCTACTGGCTACCACTGAACGACAGGGACGTCACTGGATGTCATCTCTGCTACTGGCTACCAGTGAACGAGAGGGACGTCACTGGATGTCATCTCTGCTACTGGCTAACAGTGAACGACAGGGACTTCACTGGATGTCATCTCTGCTACTGGCTACCACTGAACGACAGGGACGTCACTGGATGTCATCTCTGCTACTGGCTACCACTGAACGACAGGAACTTCACTGGATGTCATCTCTGCTACTGGCTACCAGTGAACGACAGGGACGTCACTGGATGTCATCTCTGCTACTGGCTACCACTGAACGACAGGGACGTCACTGGATGTCATCTCTGCTACTGGCTACCACTGAACGACAGGGACGTCACTGGATGTCATCTCTGCTACTGGCTACCACTGAACGACAGGGACGTCACTGGATGTCATCTCTGCTACTGGCTACCAGTGAACGACAGGGACGTCACTGGATGTCATCTCTGCTACTGGCTACCAGTGAACGACAGGGACGTCACTGGATGTCATCTCTGCTACTGGCTACCAGTGAACGACAGGGACGTCACTGGATGTCATCTCTGCTACTGGCTACCAGTGAACGACAGGGACGTCACTGGATGTCATCTCTGCTACTGGCTACCACTGAACGACAGGGACTTCACTGGATGTCATCTCTGCTACTGGCTACCAGTGAACGACTGGGACTTCACTGGACGTCATCTCTGCTACTGGCTACCAGTGAACAACAGGGACTTCACTGGATGTCATCTCTGCTACTGGCTACCAGTGAACGACAGGGACTTCACTGGATGTCATCTCTGCTACTGGCTACCAGTGAACGACAGGGACTTCACTGGATGTCATCTCTGCTACTGGCTACCAGTGAACGACAGGGACTTCACTGGATGTCATCTCTACTACTGGCTACCAGTGAACGACAGGGACTTCACTGGATGTCATCTCTGCTACTGGCTACCAGTGAACGACAGGGACTTCACTGGATGTCAAATCTGCTACTGGCTACCAGTGAACGACAGGGACGTCACTGGATGTCATCTCTGCTACTGGCTACCAGTGAACGACAGGGACTTCACTGGACGTCATCTCTGCTACTGGCTACCAGTGAACGACAGGGACGTCACTGGACGTCATCTCTGCTACTGGCTACCACTGAACGACAGGGACGTCACTGGATGTCATCTCTGCTACTGGCTACCAGTGAACGAGAGGGACGTCACTGGATGTCATCTCTGCTACTGGCTAACAGTGAACGACAGGGACTTCACTGGATGTCATCTCTGCTACTGGCTACCACTGAACGACAGGGACGTCACTGGATGTCATCTCTGCTACTGGCTACCACTGAACGACAGGAACTTCACTGGATGTCATCTCTGCTACTGGCTACCAGTGAACGACAGGGACGTCACTGGATGTCATCTCTGCTACTGGCTACCACTGAACGACAGGGACGTCACTGGATGTCATCTCTGCTACTGGCTACCACTGAACGACAGGGACGTCACTGGATGTCATCTCTGCTACTGGCTACCACTGAACGACAGGGACGTCACTGGATGTCATCTCTGCTACTGGCTACCAGTGAACGACAGGGACGTCACTGGATGTCATCTCTGCTACTGGCTACCAGTGAACGACAGGGACGTCACTGGATGTCATCTCTGCTACTGGCTACCAGTGAACGACAGGGACGTCACTGGATGTCATCTCTGCTACTGGCTACCAGTGAACGACAGGGACGTCACTGGATGTCATCTCTGCTACTGGCTACCAGTGAACGACAGGGACTTCACTGGATGTCATCTCTGCTACTGGCTACCAGTGAACGACAGGGACTTCACTGGATGTCATCTCTGCTACTGGCTACCAGTGAACGACAGGGACTTCACTGGATGTCATCTCTGCTACTGGCTACCAGTGAACGACAGGGACTTCACTGGATGTCATCTCTGCTACTGGCTACCAGTGAACGACAGGGACTTCACTGGATGTCATCTCTGCTACTGGCTACCACTGAACGACAGGGACTTCACTGGATGTCATCTCTGCTACTGGCTACCAGTGAACGACAGGGACTTCACTGGATGTCATCTCTGCTACTGGCTACCAGTGAACGACAGGGACTTCACTGGATGTCATCTCTGCTACTGGCTACCAGTGAACGACAGGGACTTCACTGGACGTCATCTCTGCTACTGGCTACCAGTGAACGACAGGGACTTCACTGGATGTCATCTCTGCTACTGGCTACCAGTGAACGACAGGGACTTCACTGGATGTCATCTCTGCTACTGGCTACCAGTGAACGACAGGGACTTCACTGGACGTCATCTCTGCTACTGGCTACCACTGAACGACAGGGACTTCACTGGATGTCATCTCTGCTACTGGCTACCAGTGAACGACAGGGACTTCACTGGATGTCATCTCTGCTACTGGCTACCAGTGAACGACAGGGACGTCACTGGATGTCAACTCTGCTACTGGCTACCAGTGAACGACAGGGACTTCACTGGATGTCATCTCTGCTACTGGCTACCAGTGAACGACAGGGACTTCACTGGATGTCATCTCTGCTACTGGCTACCAGTGAACGACAGGGACTTCACTGGATGTCATCTCTGCTACTGGCTACCAGTGAACGGCAGGGACTTCACTGGATGTCATCTCTGCTACTGGCTACCAGTGAACGACAGGGACTTCACTGGATGTCATCTCTGCTACTGGCTACCAGTGAACGACAGGGACTTCACTGGACGTCATCTCTGCTACTGGCTACCACTGAACGACAGGGACTTCACTGGATGTCAACTCTGCTACTGGCTACCAGTGAACGACAGGGACGTCACTGGATGTCATCTCTGCTACTGGCTACCAGTGAACGACAGGGACTTCACTATATTAACTACCAGTTTTCTCAGCTCACACACTGAGGTCCGGGGTTCGATCCCCGGTACGGCTGGCAAACATTAGAACGCCTTTCCTTAAGACACCTGTTGTCCCTGTTCAGCCTTAACTAAAACAGGTACCTGGGTGTTAGTGGACTGGTGTGGGTGGCATCCTGGGTGTTAGTGGACTGGTGTGGGTGGCATCCTGGGTGTTAGTGGACTGGTGTGGGTGGCATCCTGGGTGTTAGTGGACTGGTGTGGGTGGCATCCTGGGTGTTAGTGGACTGGTGTGGGTGGCATCCTGGGTGTTAGTGGACTGGTGTGGGTGGCATCCTGGGTGTTATTGGACTGGTGTGGGTGGCATCCTGGGTGTTAGTGGACTGGTGTGGGTGGCATCCTGGGTGTTAGTGGACTGGTGTGGGTGGCATCCTGGGTGTTAGTGGACTGGTGTGGGTGGCATCCTGGGTGTTAGTGGACTGGTGTGGGTGGCATCCTGGGTGTTAGTGGACTGGTGTGTGTGGCATCCTGGGTGTTAGTGGACTGGTGTGGGTGGCATCCTGGGTGTTAGTGGACTGGTGTGGGTGGCATCCTGGGTGTTAGTGGACTGGTGTGGGTGACATCCTGGGTGTTAGTGGACTGGTGTGGGTGGCATCCTGGGTGTTAGTGGACTGATGTGGGTGGCATCCTGAGTGTTAGTGGACTGATGTGGGTGGCATCCTGGGTGTTAGTCGACTGATGTGGGTGGCATCCTGGGTGTTAGTGGACTGGTGTGGGTGGCATCCTGGGTGTTAGTCGACTGATGTGGGTGGCATCCTGGGTGTTAGTGGACTGGTGTGGGTGGCATCCTGGGTGTTAGTGGACTGGTGTGGGTGGCATCCTGGGTGTTAGTCGACTGATGTGGGTGGCATCCTGGGTGTTAGTGGACTGGTGTGGGTGGCATCCTGGGTGTTAGTGGACTGGTGTGGGTGGCATCCTGGGTGTTAGTGGACTGGTGTGGGTGGCATCCTGGGTGTTAGTGGACTGGTGTGTGTGGCATCATGGGTGTTAGTGGACTGGTGTGGGTGGCATCCTGGGTGTTAGTGGACTGGTGTGTGTGGCATCATGGGTGTTAGTGCACTGGTGTGGGTGGCATCCTGGGTGTTAGTGGACTGGTGTGGGTGGCATCCTGGGTGTTAGTGGACTGGTGTGGGTGGCATCCTGGGTGTTAGTGGACTTGTGTGGGTGGCATCCTGGGTCTTAGTGGACTGGTGTGTGTGGCATCCTGGGTGTTAGTGGACTGGTGTGGGTGGCATCCTGGGTGTTAGTGGACTTGTGTGAGTGGCACCCTGGGTGTTAGTGGACTGGTGTGGGTGGCATCCTGGGTGTTAGTGGACTGGCGTGGGTGGCATCCTGGGTGTTAGTGGACTGGTGTGGGTGGCATCCTGGGTGTTAGTGGACTATTGTGTGTGGCATTCTGGGTGTTAGTGGACTGGTGTGTATGGCATCCTGGGTGTTAGTGGACTGGTGTGGGTGGCATCCTGGGTATTAGTGGACTGGTGTGGGTGGCATCCTGGGTGTTAGTGCACTAGTGTGCGTGGCATCCTGGGTGTTAGTGGACTATTGTGGGTGGCATTCTGGGTGTTAGTGGACTTGTGTGGGTGGCATCCTGGGTGTTAATGGACTGGTGTGGGTGGCATCATGGGTGTTAGTGGACTGGTGTGGGTGGCATCCTGGGTGTTAGTGGACTGGTGTGTGTGGCATCATGGGTGTTAGTGGACTGGTGTGGGTGGCATCCTGGGTGTTAGTGGACAGGTGTGGGTGGCATCCTGGGTGTTAGTGGACTGGTGTGGGTGGCATCCTGGATGTTAGTGGACTGGTGTGGGTGGCATCCTGGGTGTTAGTGGACTGGTGTGGGTGGCATCCTGGGTGTTAGTGGACTAATGTGGTTGGCATCCAGGGTGTTAGTGGACTGGTGTTGGTGGCATCCTGGGTGTTAGTGGACTGGTGTGGGTGGCATCCTGGGTGTTAGTGGACTGGTGTGGGTGGCATCCTGGGTGTTAGTGAACTGGTGTGGGTGGCATCCAGGGTGTTAGTGGACTGGTGTGGGTGGCATCCTGGGTGTTAGTGGACTGGTGTGTGTGGCATCCTGGGTGTTAGTGGACTGGTGTGGGTGGCATCCTGTGTGTTAGTGGACTGGTGTGGGTGGCATCCTTTGTGTTAGTGGACTGGTGTGGGTGGCATCCTGGGTGTTAGTGGACTGGTGTGGGTGGCATCCTGGGTGATAGTGGACTGGTGTGGGTGGCATCCTGGGTGTTAGTGGACTGGTGTGTGTGGCATCCTGGGTGTTAGTGGACTGGTGTGGGTGGCATCCTGGGTGTTAGTGGACTGGTGTGGGTGGCATCCTGGGTGTTAGTGGACTTGTGTGAGTGGCATCCTGGGTGTTAGTGGACTGGTGTGGGTGGCATCCTGGGTGTTAGTGGACTGGTGTGGGTGGCATCCTGGGTGTTAGTGGACTATTGTGGGTGGCATTCTGGGTGTTAGTGGACTGGTGTGGGTGGCATCCTGGGTGTTAGTGGACTGGTGTGGGTGGCATCCTGGGTGTTAGTGGACTGGTGTGGGTGGCATCCTGGGTGTTAGTGGACTGGTGTGGGTGGCATCCTGGGTGTTAGTGGACTGGTGTGGGTGGCATCCTGGGTGTTAGTGGACTGGTGTGGGTGGCATCCTGGGTGTTAGTGGACTGGTGTGGGTGGCATCCTGGGTGTTAGTGGACTGGTGTGGGTGGCATCCTGGGTGTTAGTGGACTGGTGTGGGTGGCATCCTGGGTGTTAGTGGACTGGTGTGGGTGGCATCCTGGGTGTTAGTGGACTGGTGTGGGTGGCATCCTGGGTGTTAGTGGACTGGTGTGGGTGGCATCCTGGGTGTTAGTGGACTGGTGTGGGTGGCATCCTGGGTGTTAGTGGACTGGTGTGGGTGGCATCCTGGGTGTTAGTGGACTGGTGTGGGTGGCATCCTGGGTGTTAGTGGACTGGTGTGGGTGGCATCCTGGGACAAAACTGACATAATTTGCGGGAAATGCTCAGCATAACAAGCAACTTTCTATATAGTAGTATGTCACTGATGTCAGCTATGATCTGTATACCTTGTACATGTACTGGTATACCTTGTACATGTACTGGTATACCTTGTACATGTACTTGTATACCTTGTACATGTACTTGTATACCTTGTACATGTACTGGTATACCTTGTACATGTACTGGTATACCTTGTACATGTACTTGTATACCTTGTACATGTACTGGTATACCTTGTACATGTACTGGTATACCTTGTACATGTACTGGTATACCTTGTACATGTACTTGTATACCTTGTACATGTACTTGTATACCTTGTACATGTACTGGTATACCTTGTACATGTACTGGTATACCTTGTACATGTACTTGTATACCTTGTACATGTACTTGTATACCTTGTACATGTACTTGTATACCTTGTACATGTACTGGTATACCTTGTACATGTACTAGTATACCTTGTACATGTACTGGTGTACCTTGTACATGTACTTGTATACCTTGTACATGTTCTTGTATACCTTGTACATGTACTTGTATACCTTGTACATGTACTTGTATACCTTGTACATGTACTTGTATACCTTGTACATGTACTTGTATACCTTGTACATGTACTGGTATACCTTGTACATGTACTTGTATACCTTGTACATGTACTGGTATACCTTGTACATGTACTGGTATACCTTGTACATGTACTGGTATACCTTGTACATGTACTTGTATACCTTGTACATGTACTTGTATACCTTGTACATGTACTGGTATACCTTGTACATGTACTTGTATACCTTGTACATGTACTTGTATACCTTGTACATGTACTTGTATACCTTGTACATGTACTTGTATACCTTGTACATGTACTGGTATACCTTGTACATGTACTTGTATACCTTGTACATGTACTTGTATACCTTGTACATGTACTGGTATACCTTGTACATGTACTTGTATACCTTGTACATGTACTGGTATACCTTGTACATGTACTTGTATACCTTGTACATGTACTTGTATACCTTGTACATGTACTTGTATACCTTGTACATGTACTTGTATACCTTGTACATGTACTTGTATACCTTGTACATGTACTTGTATACCTTGTACATGTACTGGTATACCTTGTACATGTACTCGTATACCTTGTACATGTACTTGTATACCTTGTACATGTACTTGTATACCTTGTACATGTACTTGTATACCTTGTACATGTACTTGTATACCTTGTACATGTACTGGTATACCTTGTACATGTACTTGTATACCTTGTACATGTACTTGTATACCTTGTACATGTACTGGTATACCTTGTACATGTACTAGTATACCTTGTACATGTACTGGTATACCTTGTACATGTACTCTTGGTACAGTACTTGCATACCCTTGTACATGCACTTGCATACCCTGGTACATGCAATTTGCATACCCTGTACATGCACTTGCACACTTGCACATGCACTGCATACTTGTACATGTACTTGTCAGATACCCTTGTACACGCACTGGTGCATACCTTGTACATGTACTTGCATACCCTTGTACATGCAATTGCATATCCTTGTACATGCACTTGGACATTGACATGTAATTCTGCATACCTTGTACATGCACTTTGATATCTTGTACATGCACTAGCATACTGTACATGCACTGCATACCTTGTACAGTACTTGTACATGTATGCATACTTGTACATGCACTGCATACCTTGTACATGTACTGGTATCTTGTACACTAGTACATGTATACTTGTACATGTACAATGCACATCTGGTACACGTACTTCAGATATCATGTACATGCACTGCATACTGTACATGTACTGATAGTACTGTACATGTACTGGCATACCTTGCACATATACCTTGTACATGTACTGGTATACCTTGTACATGTACTTGTATACCTTGTACATGTACTTGTATACCTTGTACATGTACTTGTATACCTTGTACATGTACTTGTATACCTTGTACATGTACTGGTATACCTTGTACATGTACTTGTATACCTTGTACATGTTTACCTGGAGTTTACCTGGAGAGAGTTTCGGGGGTCAACGCCCCCGCGGCCCGGTCTGTGACCAGGCCTTGTATACCTTGTACATGTACTTGTATACCTTGTACATGTACTTGTATACCTTGTACATGTACTTGTATACCTTGTACATGTACTTGTATACCTTGTACATGTACCTGCGAAGTGTTGGGTTGCTCTGCCACTCACAGCATGACCTGTGGACGCACAACAAACGTAAAAACCACCTGTGCCAAGAGTTTAGTCCTAGTTACCATACTTGAGAGCGGGTTTCAACCCGACTGTCTATGCAGTTCTCATGTTACCAAGCTAATTAAAATAGACCTTTTCTAGGCATTATGGAAGTAATCAAGATATATTTACTAAATAATTTATTGAACAAGATTGGTAACTGATATATATACGTATTGGTATTAATACAGTGAGATATACGAGGTGTATATACACTGATATATACACTGGTGTATACACTGGTGTATATACACTGGTGTATATACACTGGTGTATATACACTGGTGTATATACATTGGTGTATATACACTGGTGTATATACATTGGTGTATATACACTGGTGTATATACATTGGTGTATATACACTGGTGTATATACTGGTGTATATACATTGGTGTATATACTGGTGTATATACATTGGTGTATATACACTGGTGTATATACTGGTGTATATACATTGGTGTATATACTGGTGTATATACACTGGTGTATACACTGGTGTATATACACTGGTGTATATACTGGTGTATACACTCGTGTATATACACTGGTGTATATACACTGGTGTATATACACTGGTGTATATACACTGATATATACACTGGTGTATATACACTGGTGTATATACACTGATATATACACTGGTGTATATACACTGGTGTATATACACTGATATATACACTGGTGTATATACACTGGTGTATATACTGGTGTATACACTGGTGTATATACACTGGTGTATATACACTGGTGTATATACACTGGTGTATATACACTGATATATACACTGGTGTATATACACCAGTGTATATACACTGGTGTATATACACTGGTGTATATACACTGGTGTATATACACTGATATATACACTGGTGTATATACACTGATATATACACTGGTGTATATACACTGGTGTATATACACTGATATATACACTGGTGTATATACACTGGTGTATATACACTGATATATACACCAGTGTATATACATTAGTGTATATAAACTATATAAACAATAATTCTAACCACAGTAAAATAAACTTTGAAAATAACAATAAACAGAAAATATTTTTTAGTAATATTAAATAGAAAATATAAATCTAAATTATATTTATATAAACATTCTCGTGGTTTAAAAAATAAGAGGAGTAACTAATCTATTTTTTTATTAAAAAACAGAGGAGTAACTAATCTATTTTTATTAAAAAAACAGAGGAGTAACTAATCTATTTTTTTAATAAAAAAACAGAGGAGTAACTAATCTATTTTTATTAAAAAAACAGAGGAGTAACTAATCTATTTTTTTATTAAAAAAACAGAGGAGTAACTAATCTATTTTTTTATTAAAAAAACAGAGGAGTAACTAATCTATTTTTTTATTAAAGAAACAGAGGAGTAACTAATCTATTTTCTTATTAAAGAAACAGAGGAGTAACTAATCTATTTTTTATTAAAAAAACAGAGGAGTAACTAATCTATTTTTTTATTAAAAAAACAGAGGAGTAACTAATCTATTTTTTTATTAAAAAAACAGAGGAGTAACTAATCTATTTTTTATTTAAAAAACAGAGGAGTAACTAATCTATTTTTATTAAAAAAACAGAGGAGTAACTAATCTATTTTTATTAAAAAACAGAGGAGTAACTAATCTATTTTTTAATAAAAAAACAGAGGAGTAACTAATCTATTTTTATTAAAAAAACAGAGGAGTAACTAATCTATTTTTTTATTAAAGAAACAGAGGAGTAACTAATCTATTTTTTTATTAAAAAAACAGAGGAGTAACTAATCTATTTTTTTATTAAAAAAACAGAGGAGTAACTAATCTATTTTTTTATTAAAAAAACAGAGGAGTAACTAATCTATTTTTATTAAAAAACAGAGGAGTAACTAATCTATTTTTTTATTAAAAAAACAGAGGAGTAACTAATCTATTTTTATTAAAAAACAGAGGAGTAACTAATCTATTTTTTTATTAAAAAAACAGAGGAGTAACTAATCTATTTTTTTATTAAAAAACAGAGGAGTAACTAATCTATTTTTATTAAAAAACAGAGGAGTAACTAATCTATTTTTAATAAAAAAACAGAGGAGTAACTAATCTATTTTTTATTAAAAAAACAGAGGAGTAACTAATCTATTTTTTTATTAAAAAAACAGAGGAGTAACTAATCTATTTTTTTATTAAAGAAACAGAGGAGTAACTAATCTATTTTTTATTAAAAAAACAGAGGAGTAACTAATCTATTTTTTATTAAAAAAACAGAGGAGTAACTAATCTATTTTTATTAAAAAAACAGAGGAGTAACTAATCTATTTTTATTAAAAAAACAGAGGAGTAACTAATCTATTTTTATTAAAAAAACAGAGGAGTAACTAATCTATTTTTATTAAAAAAACAGAGGAGTAACTAATCTATTTTTATTAAAAAACAGAGGAGTAACTAATCTATTTTTTAATAAAAAAACAGAGGAGTAACTAATCTATTTTTATTAAAAAAACAGAGGAGTAACTAATCTATTTTTTTATTAAAAAAACAGAGGAGTAACTAATCTATTTTTTTATTAAAAAAACAGAGGAGTAACTAATCTATTTTTTAATAAAAAAACAGAGGAGTAACTAATCTATTTTTATTAAAAAAACAGAGGAGTAACTAATCTATTTTTTTATTAAAAAAACAGAGGAGTAACTAATCTATTTTTTTATTAAAAAAACAGAGGAGTAACTAATCTATTTTTTATTAAAAAAACAGAGGAGTAACTAATCTATTTTTATTAAAAAAACAGAGGAGTAACTAATCTATTTTTTTATTAAAAAAACAGAAGAGTAACTAATCTATTTTTATTAAAAAACAGAGGAGTAACTAATCTATTTTTTTTATTAAAAAAACAGAGGAGTAACTAATCTATTTTTTTATTAAAAAAACAGAGGAGTAACTAATCTATTTTTATTAAAAAAACAGAGGAGTAACTAATCTATTTTTATTAAAAAACAGAGGAGTAACTAATCTATTTTTATTAAAAAAACAGAGGAGTAACTAATCTATTTTTATTAAAAAACAGAGGAGTAACTAATCTATTTTTATTAAAAAAACAGAGGAGTAACTAATCTATTTTTTTATTAAAAAAACAGAGGAGTAACTAATCTATTTTTATTAAAAAAACAGAGGAGTAACTAATCTATTTTTATTAAAAAACAGAGGAGTAACTAATCTATTTTTTAATAAAAAAACAGAGGAGTAACTAATCTATTTTTATTAAAAAAACAGAGGAGTAACTAATCTATTTTTTTATTAAAAAAACAGAGGAGTAACTAATCTATTTTTATTAAAAAAACAGAGGAGTAACTAATCTATTTTTATTAAAAAACAGAGGAGTAACTAATCTATTTTTTAATAAAAAAACAGAGGAGTAACTAATCTATTTTTTATTAAAAAAACAGAGGAGTAACTAATCTATTTTTTTATTAAAAAAACAGAGGAGTAACTAATCTATTTTTTTATTAAAAAAACAGAGGAGTAACTAATCTATTTTTTATTAAAAAACAGAGGAGTAACTAATCTATTTTTTATTACAAAAACAGAGGAGTAACTAATCTATTTTTATTAAAAAACAGAGGAGTAACTAATCTATTTTTATTAAAAAACAGAGGAGTAACTAATCTATTTTTTATTAAAAAAACAGAGGAGTAACTAATCTATTTTTATTAAAAAACAGAGGAGTAACTAATCTATTTTTTATTAAAAAAACAGAGGAGTAACTAATCTATTTCTAAATATTAATGAATTTTTTGGTCAAATTATCATTTGTTTTTATTTCGGTTTGTTAACCTGTGTAATCTATAAGTAGATAGGATGTAAACTTAACTCTAGAGAAGGCATGTAGAATTTTAGACAACACTGATATTGCAACACAGTGTTGTCAGGGTGATCACTACACTGTGTTGCTACAACACTGTGTTGCTACAACAGTGTTGCTACAACACTGTGTTGCTACAACACTGTGTTGCTACAACACTGTGTTGCTACAACACTGTGTTGCTACGACACTACACTGTGTTGCTACGACACTACACTGTGTTGCTACAACACTGTGTTGCTACAACACTGTGTTGCTACAACACTGTGTTGCTACAACACTGTGTTGCTACAACACTGTGTTGCTACAACACTACACTGTGTTGCTACGACACTACACTCACTGTGTGGCGTCTCAGAAGAGAAAAATAAGGCTACAAGACATATAGTTGGACTTATATCAAAGAAGACTCTTTAATATACACTTTTCTAAGTGTCTGAGAAACCTACATTTAAAATTGTTCCTGTTGATGTTGGTTTATAGGGCTACTGACAACTTACACCGTAGTCCTTGGTGTATTTGTCATTGTTGATGTTGGTTTATAGGGCTACTGACAACTTACACCGTAGTCCTTGGTGTATTTGTCATTGTTGATGTTGGTTTATAGGGCTACTGACAGCTTACACCGTAGTCCTTGGTGTATTTGTCATTGTTGATGTTGGTTTATAGGGCTACTGACAGCTTACACCGTAGTCCTTGGTGTATTTGTCATTGTTGATGTTGGTTTATAGGGCTACTGACAGCTTACACCGTAGTCCTTGGTGTATTTGTCATTGTTGATGTTGGTTTATAGGGCTACTGACAGCTTACACCGTAGTCCTTGGTGTATTTGTCTTTGTTGATGTTGGTTTATAGGGCTACTGACAGCTTACACCGTAGTCCTTGGTGTATTTGTCATTGTTGATGTTGGTTTATAGGGCTACTGACAGCTTACACCGTAGTCCTTGGTGTATTTGTATTGTTGATGTTGGTTTATAGGGCTACTGACAGTTTACATCGTAGTCCTTGGTGTATTTGTCATTGTTGATGTTGGTTTATAGGGCTACTGACAGTTTACACCGTAGTCCTTGGTGTATTTGTCATTGTTGATGTTGGTTTATAGGGCTACTGACAGTTTACACCGTAGAACACTGATGTATATGTTATTGTTGATGTTGGTTTATAGGGCTACTGACAGTTTACACCGTAGAACACTGATGTATATGTTACTGTTGATGTTGGTTTATAGGGCTACTGACAGCTTACACCGTAGTCCTTGGTGTATTTATTCCAGTTGTTGGGGTTTATAGGGCTACTGACAGCTTACACCGTAGTCCTTGGTGTATTTATTCCAGTTGTTGGGGTTTATAGGGCTACTGACAACTTACACCGTAGTCCTTGGTGTATTTATTCCTGTTGTTGGGGTTTATAGGGCTACTGACAACTTACACCGTAGTCCTTGGTGTATTTATTCCAGTTGTTGGGGTTTATAGGGCTACTGACAACTTACACTGTAGTCCTTGGTGTATTTATTCCAGTTGTTGTGGTTTATAGGGCTACTGACAACTTACACCATAGTCCTTGGTGTATTTATTCCAGTTGTTGGGGTTTATAGGGCTACTGACAACTTACACCGTAGTCCTTGGTGTATTTATTCCAGTTGTTGGGGTTTATAGGGCTACTGACAACTTACACCGTAGTCCTTGGTGTATTTATTCCAGTTGTTGGGGTTTATAGGGCTACTGACAACTTACACCGTAGTCCTTGGTGTATTTATTCCAGTTGTTGGGGTTTATAGGGCTACTGACAGCTTACACCGTAGTCCTTGGTGTATTTATTCCAGTTGTTGGGGTTTATAGGGCTACTGACAACTTATACCGTATCGAGCCAATGCCCTAACACAAGTGTTGCTGGCCGCAAATTTGTTTCGTAAGTACACAATGATGGGCAGGCTTGCCCACCGTATATCACAGGTAGTGTTACACTCTAGAGCACATCCTGTTACACCCCAGAGCACACCCTAAGGCACATTTCTTCAGTATCGAAGGTATTTTCGTTTCCTCCACATCCCCCGTAGACGAAATGCTCACAGCGTCCATTTTCGGGCACCCAAGCCCACTTGTGGAACAAGGCTCGACAGTAGCCCCGCTTCATTTGTTTGGAACACACAGCCTTTGCCTCATCTGGAACAAAAGATTGTTCATATATACGCTTCTCTGAGTGGACTGAATGGCTAACCCGGAATTAGCCACCCAGGATAGCCCAGTAAAGTCTTGTCCCCCAAGGTGCGACCCACACCAGTTGGCTAACACCCAGGTATCTATTTACTGCTAGGTGAACAGTGACAGCAGGTGTAAGGTGACTGATACCCAGGTACCTGCTTACTGCTTGGTGAAGAGGGACAGCAGGTGTAAGGTAACTAACACCCAGGTACCTACTTACTGCTATGTAAACAGGAACAGCAGGTGCAAGGCAACGAACATTCAGGTACCTACTTACTGCTCAGTGAACATGGGCAGCAGGTATAAGGTAACTAACACCCAAGTGCCTACTCACTGCTAAGTGAGCATAGATAGCAGGTGTAAGCTAACAAACACCCAGGTACCTACTTGCTAGATGAACAGGGACAGCAGGTATAAGGCAACTTACACCCAGGTACCTACTTACTGCTAGGTGAACAGTGACAGCAGGTGTAAGGTAACACGCCTAGTGTTTTCACCCCTGCCGGGGGTCGAACCACGGACACTCAGTGTATGAGGCGAGAGCGTTCAAAACCAAGCCACGGACCACATTTATACCTGGGATATCGTATATCCCATGTTCGCTGCAGCTTATCCTAACCCAGCCTACTTAGATTCCAGCTTAATCAACTCAGATATAGCATAGTCTAACCTGGCTTGTATTAATCTAGCCAAGCTAACCTAACCTAACCTAACCTAATAAGGGTCAGTTGTTCATCACTCAGAAAGAGTATAAACGTTCAGAAGTGAACGTTCAACACTGTGTTAGGATGTCTGGAACGGCTAGACGTATGTGAATGGTGTCTCTTCCTCTCTAACACTCTCCCAAGACGCTTTCTAATGCTGGCTACTGGCGCCACACTGTCTTGTGTGTGTGTGTGTGTGTGTGTGTGTGTGTGTGTGTGTGTGTGTGTGTGTGTGTGTGTGTGTGTGTGTGTGTGTGTGTATGTGTGTAAAGCCTTCAATTTAGCCTTAATAACTGCCACACACACACACACACACACACACTGGAGGACAGGAGGGTCAGGGGAGACATGATAACGACATACAAAATACTGCGTGGAATAGACAAGGTGGACAGAGACAGGATGTTCAGAGATGGGACACAGAAACAAGGGGTCACAGCAACAAGGGGACACAGCAACAAGGGGACACAGCAACAAGGGGACACAGCAACAAGGGGACACAGCAACAAGGGGACACAGCAACAAGGGGACACAGCAACAAGGGGACACAGCAACAAGGGGACACAGCAACAAGGGGACACAGCAACAAGGGGTCACAACTGGAAGTTGAAGACTCAGATGAGTCACAGGGTTGTTAGGAAGTATTTCTTCAGTCACAGAGTAGTCAGGAAGTGGAACAGTCTGGCAAGTGTTGTAGTGGAGGCAGGAACCATACATAGCTTTAAGACGAGGTATGATAAAGCTCATGGAGCAGGGAGAGAGAGGACCCAGTAGCGGTTAGCGAAGAGGCGGGGCCAGGAGCTGAGCCTCGGCCCCTGCAACCACAATTAGGTAAATTAAGTGTGTACGTACACACACACACACACGTCGCTTATCTGAAAGGTGTACACACGCCCACATGAGTGTACTACAGTATCTGAAAGGTGTACACACGCCCACATGAGTGTACTACAGTATCTGAAAGTTGTACACACGCCCACATGAGTGTACTACAGTATCTGAAAGTTGTACACACGCCCACATGAGTGTACTACAGTATCTGAAAGTTGTACACACGCCCACATGAGTGTACTACGGTATCTGATAGATGTACACACGCCCACATGAGTGTACTACGGTATCTGAAAGGTGTACACACGCCCACATGAGTGTACTACAGTATCTGAAAGTTGTACACACGCCCACATGAGTGTACTACGGTATCTGAAAGGTGTACACACGCCCACATGAGTGTACTACGGTATCTGAAAGTTGTACACACGCCCACATGAGTGTACTACAGTATCTGAAAGTTGTACACACGCCCACATGAGTGTACTACAGTATCTGAAAGTTGTACACACGCCCACATGAGTGTACTACAGTATCTGAAAGTTGTACACACGCCCACATGAGTGTACTACAGTATCTGAAAGTTGTACACACGCCCACATGAGTGTACTACAGTATCTGATAGATGTACACACGCCCACATGAGTGTACTACAGTATCTGACAGTTGTACACACGCCCACATGAGTGTACTACAGTATCTGAAAGTTGTACACACGCCCACATGAGTGTACTACAGTATCTGATAGATGTACACACGCCCACATGAGTGTACTACGGTATCTGAAAGTTGTACACACGCCCACATGAGTGTACTACAGTATCTGATAGATGTACACACGCTCGTGTACATTTGTACACCGGGAATCCCACAATGGTGGGAGATTTAGGTGAGTGAAAGTCAGCGACGGTATCAGGGTCAAGCCCTGGGGACGCCAGCCCTGGCCAGACCTTACGGTGGGGAGAATCTGGTTTAGTATCCCGTGGCTGGGTTGGTAGCGCACTCGCCTCACACACTGAGATCCGTGGTTCGATCCCCGGTACGGGTGGAAACATTGAGGCGTGTTTGCTTTGAAGACACCTGCTGTCTATGTTCACCTTGAAGTAAGTAGGTACCTGGGTGTTGGTCACCTTACATCTACTGTCACTGTTCACCTAGTAGTAAGTAGGTACCTGGGTGTTAGTGGACTGGTGTGGGTGGCATCCTGGGTGTTAGTGGACTGGTGTGGGTGGCATCCTGGGTGTTAGTGGACTGGTGTGGGTGGCATCCTGGGTGTTAGTGGACTGGTGTGGGTGGCATCCTGGGTGTTAGTGGACTGGTGTGGGTGGCATCCTGGGTGTTAGTGGACTGGTGTGGGTGGCATCCTGGGTGTTAGTGGACTGGTGTGGGTGGCATCCTGGGTGTTAGTGGACTGGTGTGGGTGGCATCCTGGGTGTTAGTGGACTGGTGTGGGTGGCATCCTGGGGACAAATAAGTCGCCAGAAATGCTCAACATAACCAGGAACTTTCTATATAGTATGTCATAGGTGTGAGCTATGGTCTGTATAAGTTGTATCTTGTACTGGTAGAAATATACATTATTATTATTAGTATTATTATACCACTAGTACAACTATCAAACAATGTACTCTAGAACACACAGAACTCTCAGCAGTACTCAACATGGTACTCACCTCTAGTACAAGCACACTCCAGACATCCAGTAGTACTCAACGTTCGTGAGCAGGAATCCGGGCAGTCCAAATCCGGGCATCTAGATTCCTGACAGTGTTCCTCACAAGATGACCTGGACTCGAACCTGCCAGTGATGATGATGATTATTATTATTATTATTATTATTATTATTATTATTATTATTATGATTATTATTATTATTATTATGATTATTATTATTATTATTATTATTATTATTATTATTATTATTATTATGATTATTATTATTATTATTATTATGATTATTATTATTATTATTATTATTATTATTATTATGATTATTATTATTATTATTATTATTATTATTATTATTATTATGATTATTATTATTATTATTATTATTATTATTATTATTATTATTATTATTATTATTATTATTATTATGATTATTATTATTATTATTATTATGATTATTATTATTATTATTATTATTATTATTATTATTATTATTATGATTATTATTATTATTATTATTATTATTATTATTATTATTATTATTATATCATTAATATACCTGGTATGACACAGGTGTATACCTGGAGTATACATTATCAATATTCTGGTATAACACAGGTGTATACCTGGAGTATACATTATCAATATTCTGGTATGACACAGGTGTATACCTGGAGTATACATTATCAATATTCTGGTATAACACAGGTGTATACCTGGAGTATACATTATCAATATTCTGGTATGACACAGGTGTATACCTGGAGTATACATTATCAATATTCTGGTATAACACAGGTGTATACCTGGAGTATACATTATCAATATTCTGGTATGACACAGGTGTATACCTGGAGTATACATTATCAATATTCTGGTATAACACAGGTGTATACCTGGAGTATACATTATCAATATTCTGGTATGACACAGGTGTATACCTGGTGTGTACCTATAGAATACACCAGGTATACCTGGAGTGTATACTCACCTGTTAGCGTTGCCACCACAGCCGGAATACACGAAGAATATACATCTGTGTTCATCACGGCTGTAATACCAGGCTTCCTGCTGCCCGGAACACGTACCTACGTCCTTAGGGGCGTGGCAGTTCACTGCTGCGTCCGTGGAGTCATCTGCAGTACCAAGAACGTCCGTGAGATGGTGCATATGCAATGTTCTTAATTGACAACCTACAATACCATGATCCGCGACTATCAGTTTATATATATATATATATGGGTTATATACACCTTCCAGTGTATATATACACTGAGATATACACCTCTCAGTGTATATACATTGATATATACACACCTCCTAGTGTATATACACTAAGATATACACCTCTCAGTGTATATACACTGATATATACACACCTCCTAGTGTATATACACTAAGATATACACCTCTCAGTGTATATACATTGATATATGCACACACCTCCCAGTATATATATACTAAGATATACACCTCACAGCGTATATACACTGATATATACACACCTCCTAGTGTATATACACTAAGATATACACCTCACAGTGTATATACACTGATATATACACACACCTCTCAGTGTATATACACTGATATATACACTCCTCCCAGTGTATATACACTAAGATATACACCTCACAGTGTATATACACTGATATATACACTCCTCCCAGTGTATATACACTAAGATATACACCTCACAGTGTATATACACTGATATATACACACCTCCTAGTGTATATACACTAAGATATACACCTCACAGTGTATATACACTGATATATACACACCTCCTAGTGTATATACACTAAGATATACACCTCACAGTGTATATACACTGATATATACACACACCTCTCAGTGTATATACACTGATATATACACTCCTCCCAGTGTATATACACTAAGATATACACCTCACAGTGTATATACACTGATATATACACACCTCCTAGTGTATATACACTAAGATATACACCTCACAGTGTATATACACTGATATATACACTCCTCCCAGTGTATATACACGGAGACATACACCTCACAGTGTATATACACTGATAAACACCATTGTTACCATAGTCAATGGTGCCATTAGCCACTGTTACTCCACCATGATGGAGAATTAACTGACCTGTGATGGAGTTACCCTTGAAGGCTGTAGTGATGGACAAGATTGTCGACAGTAATATAAATATATCCATCTCGTTTGTTTTGGCTTGTTGAGGCAGGTGATGGAGGGTCTTGTGATGGAGTGTGGTGAGGCTGTGATGGAGTGTGGTGATGCTGTGATGGAGTGTGGTGAGGCTGTGATGGAGTGTGGTGAGGCTGTGATGGAGTGTGGTGAGGCTGTGATGGTGTGTGGTGAGGCTGTGATGGAGCGTGGTGATGCTGTGATGGAGTGTGGTGAGGCTGTGATGGAGTGTGGTGATGCTGTGATGGAGCGTGGTGATGCTGTGATGGAGTGTGGTGATGCTGTGATGGAGTGTGGTGATGCTGTGATGGAGCGTGGTGATGCTGTGATGGAGCGTGGTGATGCTGTGATGGAGTGTGGTGATGCTGTGATGGAGTGTGGTGAGGCTGTGATGGAGTGTGGTGAGGCTGTGATGGTGTGTGGTGATGCTGTGATGGAGTGTGGTGAGGCTGTGATGGTGTGTGGTGAGGCTGTGATGGAGTGTGGTGAGGCTGTGATGGAGTGTGGTGAGGCTGTGATGGAGTGTGGTGAGGCTGTGATGGTGTGTGGTGAGGCTGTGATGGTGTGTGGTGAGGCTGTGATGGAGTGTGGTGAGGCTGTGATGGTGTGTGGTGATGCTGTGATGGAGTGTGGTGAGGCTGTGATGGAGTGTGGTGAGGCTGTGATGGAGTGTGGTGAGGCTGTGATGGAGTGTGGTGAGGCTGTGATGGAGTGTGGTGAGGCTGTGATGGTGTGTGGTGAGGCTGTGATGGTGTGTGGTGAGGCTGTGATGGAGTGTGGTGAGGCTGTGATGGTGTGTGGTGAGGCTGTGATGGAGTGTGGTGAGGCTGTGATGGTGTGTGGTGAGGCTGTGATGGAGTGTGGTGAGGCTGTGATGGTGTGTGGTGAGGCTGTGATGGTGTGTGGTGAGGCTGTGATGGTGTGTGGTGAGGCTGTGATGGTGTGTGGTGAGGCTGTGATGGAGTGTGGTGAGGCTGTGATGGTGTGTGGTGAGGCTGTGATGGTGTGTGGTGAGGCTGTGATGGAGTGTGGTGAGGCTGTGATGGAGTGTGGTGAGGCTGTGATGGAGTGTGGTGAGGCTGTGATAGAGATAGGGAGTTTACACTCCCGCAGTCCACAACTCTCTGACTGAATCACTCTGTCACTCTGTCTTATATTACAAATCTCTCTCTCTCTCTCTCTCTCTCTCTCTCTCTCTCTCTCTCTCTCTCTCTCTCTCTCTCTCTCTCTCTCTCTCTCTCTCTCTCTCTCTCTCTCTCTCTTTCTCTCTATCTCTATCTATCTATCTATTTATCTAATACTTTCATTCTTGATTATTACTATTACTGTAAATGAAAGTATTACAGATAGACACATAGATAGATAGATAGAGAAAGAGAGAGATAGATAGAAAGGGGAAACGAGAGGGGAAGAAAAGGAATCTCTAAAAGGGGATATTCCCCTGGTTGGGTGAGTGGGTGAAGTAGCCAGGGGTATCCTACACACATAAACATACCTGGAGTATACCTGGAGCTAGTTTCGGGGGTCAACGCCCCCTCGGCCCGGTCCATGACCAGGTCTCGTGGTGGATAAGGACCTAATCAACCAGGTTGTTACTGGTGGCCGCACGTAAGCCAACGTAGGAACTACAGCCCGGCTGGTCAGGTACTGACTTTGTGTCTGGCAAGTTCCCTCTTGAAGACAGTCAGGGGTCTTGAAGACAGTCAGGGGTCTTGAAGACAGGGGTCTTGAAGACAGCCAGGGGTCTTGAAAACAGCCAGGGGTCTTGAAGACAGCCAGGGGTCTTGAAGACAGCCAGGGGTCTTGAAGACAGCCAGGGGTCTTGAAGACAACCAGGGGTCTTGAAGACAACCAGGGGTCTTGAAGACAGCCAGGAGACTTGAAGACAAAGGAGGAGTAGATGTAAAATAGAAAGAGACAGGCGCTCCCTTTACAGGCGACGGAAAAGAATAACAGAGCGGCTAAAAGAGGTCAATATATCTGAAATGCGTAAGGAGACACTGGTCAGAGAAATAGCAAGCATCGAACTTAAGCTAAAGGAATCTTATAGGAGTCAGGAATCGCGGGAAGAACTAAAAGCCATAAATGAAATCGAAAGAAACCCAAAGTATTTCTTCTCCTATGCCAAATCAAAGTCGAGAACAACGTCCAGTATTGGGCCCCTACTTAAACAAGATGGGTCCTACACAGATGACAGCAACGAAATGAGTGAGCTACTCAAGTCCCAATATGACTCAGTTTTTAGCAAGCCGCTAACCAGACTGAGAGTCGAAGATCAAAATGAATTTTTTATGAGAAAGCCACAGAATTTGGTTAACACAAGCCTATCCGATGTTATCCTGACGCCAAATGACTTCGAACAGGCGATAAATGACATACCCATGCACTCTGCCCCAGGGCCAGACTCATGGAACTCCGTGTTCATCAAGAACTGCAAGAAGCCCCTATCACGAGCCTTTTCCATCCTATGGAGAGGGAGCATGGACACGGGGGTCGTCCCACAGTTACTAAAAACAACAGACATAGCCCCACTCCACAAAGGGGGCAGTAAAGCAACAGCAAAGAACTACAGACCGATAGCACTAACATCCCATATCATAAAAATCTTTGAAAGGGTCCTAAGAAGCAAGATCACCACCCATCTAGAAACCCATCAGTTACACAACCCAGGGCAACATGGGTTTAGAACAGGTCGCTCCTGTCTGTCTCAACTATTGGATCATTACGATAAGGTCCTAGATGCACTAGAAGAAAAAAAGAATGCAGATGTAATATATACAGACTTTGCAAAAGCCTTCGACAAGTGTGACCATGGCGTAATAGCGCACAAAATGCGTGCTAAAGGAATAACAGGAAAAGTCGGTCGATGGATCTATAATTTCCTCACTAACAGAACACAGAGAGTAGTCGTCAACAGAGTAAAGTCCGAGGCAGCTACGGTGAAAAGCTCTGTTCCACAAGGCACAGTACTCGCTCCCATCTTGTTCCTCATCCTCATATCCGACATAGACAAGGATGTCAGCCACAGCACCGTGTCTTCCTTTGCAGATGACACCCGAATCTGCATGACAGTGTCTTCCATTGCAGACACTGCAAGGCTCCAGGCGGACATCAACCAAATCTTTCAGTGGGCTGCAGAAAACAATATGAAGTTCAACGATGAGAAATTTCAATTACTCAGATATGGTAAACACGAGGAAATTAAATCTTCATCAGAGTACAAAACAAATTCTGGCCACAAAATAGAGCGAAACACCAACGTCAAAGACCTGGGAGTGATCATGTCGGAGGATCTCACCTTCAAGGACCATAACATTGTATCAATCGCATCTGCTAGAAAAATGACAGGATGGATAATGAGAACCTTCAAAACTAGGGATGCCAAGCCCATGATGACACTCTTCAGGTCACTTGTTCTATCTAGGCTGGAATATTGCTGCACACTAACAGCACCTTTCAAGGCAGGTGAAATTGCTGACCTAGAAAATGTACAGAGAACTTTCACGGCGCGCATAACGGAGATAAAACACCTCAATTACTGGGGGCGCTTGAGGTTCCTAAACCTGTATTCCCTGGAACGCAGGCGGGAGAGATACATGATTATATACACCTGGAAAATCCTAGAGGGACTAGTACCGAACTTGCACACGAAAATCACTCACTACGAAAGCAAAAGACTTGGCAGACGATGCACCATCCCCCCAATGAAAAGCAGGGGTGTCACTAGCACGTTAAGAGACCATACAATAAGTGTCAGGGGCCCGAGACTGTTCAACTGCCTCCCAGCATATATAAGGGGGATTACCAACAGACCCCTGGCAGTCTTCAAGCTGGCACTGGACAAGCACCTAAAGTCGGTTCCTGACCAGCCGGGCTGTGGCTCGTACGTTGGTTTGCGTGCAACCAGCAGCAACAGCCTGGTTCATCAGGCTCTGATCCATCAGGAGGCCTGGTCACAGACCGGGCCGCGGGGGCGTTGACCCCCGGAACTCTCTCCAGGTAAACTCCAGGTCTATTGATAATCCCTCTTACATATGCTGGGAGGCAGTTCAACAGTCTTGGGCCCCTGACACTTATTGTATTGTCTCTTATCATGCTAGTGGCGCCCCTTATTTTCAATGGGGGAATGTTGCATCGTCTGCCGAGTCTTTTGCTTTCATGGGGAGTGATTTTCGTGTGTATATTAGGGACAAGTCACTCTAGGATTTTCTAAGTACATATTATCATGTATCTTTCTCGCCAGCGTTCCAGAGAGTACAAATCAAGGGACTTCAACCATTCCCAGTAATTTAGGTGCTCTATTGTACATTTTCCAGGTCGGGAATTTCGCCAGCCTTGAAGGAGGCAGTTAGTGTACAGCCTAGGGCTTGGCGTCCCTAGTTTTGAAGGTTCTCATTATCCATCCTATCATTTTCCTAGCAGATGAGGTAGATACATAGTTGTAATCTTTGAATTTGAGATCCTCTGACATTATGACTCCCAGGTCCTTCACATTACTTTTTGGCTCTATTGTGTAGTTGGAATTTGTTTTATACACCGATACACCTTTTACTTACTCGAGTTTTCCATAGCGGAGTAATTTAAATCTGTCTACATTGAATTTCATATTTTCTGAGGCCCATTAAAGGCTTAGGTAATGTCCTCTTGGACATGGATGACATTGTCATGTAAACTCTGGTATCATCAGTAAATGAGGACACGGTGCTGTGGCTGACATCTCTGTGTCAGTTATGAGTATGTGGAACACTGGGAGCCAGTACTGTGCCTTGTGGAACACTGGTAGCCAGTACTGTACCTTGTGGAACACTGGTAGCCAGTACTGTACCTTGTGGAACACTGGTAGCCAGTACTGTACCTTGTGGAACACTGGTAGCCAGTACTGTACCTTGTGGAACACTGGAAGCCAGTACTGTACCTTGTGGAACACTGGTAGCCAGTACTGTGCCTTGTGGAACACTGGGAGCCAGTACTGTGCCTTGTGGAACACTGGTAGCCAGTACTGTACCTTGTGGAACACTGGTAGCCAGTACTGTACCTTGTGGAACACTGGTAGCCAGTACTGTACCTTGTGGAACACTGGTAGCCAGTACTGTACCTTGTGGAACACTGGTAGCCAGTACTGTACCTTGTGGAACACTGGAAGCCAGTACTGTACCTTGTGGAACACTGGTAGCCAGTACTGTGCCTTGTGGAACACTGGGAGCCAGTACTGTGCCTTGTGGAACACTGGTAGCCAGTACTGTACCTTGTGGAACACTGGTAGCCAGTACTGTACCTTGTGGAACACTGGTAGCCAGTACTGTACCTTGTGGAACACTGGTAGCCAGTACTGTACCTTGTGGAACACTGGTAGCCAGTACTGCACCTTGTGGAACACTGATAGCCAGTACTGTACCTTGTGGAACACTGGTAGCCAGTACTGTACCTTGTGGAACACTGGTAGCCAGTACTGTACCTTGTGGAACACTGGTAGCCAGTACTGTACCTTGTGGAACACTGGTAGCCAGTACTGTACCTTGTGGAACACTGGTAGCCAGTACTGTACCTTGTGGAACACTGGTAGCCAGTACTGCACCTTGTGGAACACTGATAGCCAGTACTGTACCTTGTGGAACACTGGTAGCCAGTACTGTACCTTGTGGAACACTGGTAGCCAGTACTGTACCTTGTGGAACACTGGGAGCCAGTACTGTACCTTGTGGAACACTGGGAGCCAGTACTGTACCTTGTGGAACACTGGTAGCCAGTACTGTACCTTGTGGAACACTGGGAGCCAGTACTGTACCTTGTGGAACACTGGTAGCCAGTACTGTACCTTGTGGAACACTGGGAGCCAGTACTGTACCTTGTGGAACACTGGTAGCCAGTACTGTACCTTGTGGAACACTGGTAGAAAGTACTGTACCTTGTGGAACACTGGGAGCCAGTACTGTACCTTGTGGAACACTGGTAGCCAGTACTGTACCTTGTGGAACACTGGTAGCCAGTACTGTACCTTGTGGAACACTGGTAGCCAGTACTGTACCTTGTGGAACACTGGTAGCCAGTACTGTACCTTGTGGAACACTGGTAGCCAGTACTGCACCTTGTGGAACACTGATAGCCAGTACTGTACCTTGTGGAACACTGGTAGCCAGTACTGTACCTTGTGGAACACTGGTAGCCAGTACTGTACCTTGTGGAACACTGGTAGCCAGTACTGTACCTTGTGGAACACTGGTAGCCAGTACTGTACCTTGTGGAACACTGGTAGCCAGTACTGTACCTTGTGGAACACTGGTAGCCAGTACTGCACCTTGTGGAACACTGATAGCCAGTACTGTACCTTGTGGAACACTGGTAGCCAGTACTGTACCTTGTGGAACACTGGTAGCCAGTACTGTACCTTGTGGAACACTGGGAGCCAGTACTGTACCTTGTGGAACACTGGGAGCCAGTACTGTACCTTGTGGAACACTGGTAGCCAGTACTGTACCTTGTGGAACACTGGGAGCCAGTACTGTACCTTGTGGAACACTGGTAGCCAGTACTGTACCTTGTGGAACACTGGGAGCCAGTACTGTACCTTGTGGAACACTGGTAGCCAGTACTGTACCTTGTGGAACACTGGTAGAAAGTACTGTACCTTGTGGAACACTGGGAGCCAGTACTGTACCTTGTGGAACACTGGTAGCCAGTACTGTACCTTGTGGAACACTGGTAGCCAGTACTGTACCTTGTGGAACACTGGTAGCCAGTACTGTACCTTGTGGAACACTGGGAGCCAGTACTGTACCTTGTGGAACACTGGTAGCCAGTACTGTACCTTGTGGAACACTGGTAGCCAGTACTGTACCTTGTGGAACACTGGGAGCCAGTACTGTACCTTGTGGAACACTGGTAGCCAGTACTGTACCTTGTGGAACACTGGTAGCCAGTACTGTACCTTGTGGAGCACTGGGAACCAGTAGTGTACCTTGTAGAACACTGGTAGCCAGTACCGTACCTTGTGGAACACTGGGAGCCAGTACTGTACCTTGTGGAACACTGGGAGCAAGTACTGTACCTTGTGGAACACTGGTAGCCAGTACTGTACCTTGTGGAACACTGGTAGCCAGTACTGTACCTAGTGGAATACTGGGAGCCAGTACTGTACCTTGTGGAACACTGGGAGCCAGTACTGTACCTTGTGGAACACTGGTAGCCAGTACTGTACCTTGTGGAACACTGGTAGCCAGTACTGTACCTTGTGGAGCACTGGGAACCAGTACTGTACCTTGTAGAACACTGGTAGCCAGTACCGTACCTTGTGGAACACTGGTAGCCAGTACTGTACCTTGTGGAACACTGGTAGCCAGTACTGTACCTTGTGGAACACTGGTAGCCAGTACTGTACCTTGTGGAACACTGGTAGCCAGTACCGTACCTTGTGGAACACTGGGAGCCAGTACCGTACCTTGTGGAACACTGGTAGCCAGTATTGTACCTTGTGGAACACTGGTAGCCAGTACTGTACCTTGTGGAACACTGGTAGCCAGTACTGCACCTTGTGGAACACTGGTAGCCAGTACTGTACCTTGTGGAACACTGGGAGCCAGTACTGTACCTTGTGGAACAGAGCTTTTCACCGTAGCCGCCTCAGACTTTATTTACTACTCTGTTGTATTTGTCAGGAAGTTATAGATCCATCTACCAACTTTTCCTGTTATTCCTTTATCACACATTTTGTGTGCTATTACACCATGGTCACACTTGTCGAGGCTTTCACAAAGTTTGTGTATACTACATCTGTGTTTTGTTTATCCTCTAGGACATCCAGGACCTTGTCATAGTGGTCCAGTAGTTGTGAGAGGCAGGAGTGACCATCCAAGACCATGTTATAGTGGTCCAGTAGTTGTGAGAGGCAGTAGTGATCATCCAAGACCATGTCATAGTGGTCCAGTAGTTGTGAGAGGCAGGAGTGACCATCCAAGACCATGTCATAGTGGTCCAGTAGTTGTGAGAGGCAGGAGTGACCATCCAAGACCATGTCATAGTGGTCCAGTAGTTGTGAGAGGCAGGAGTGACCATCCAAGACCATGTCATAGTGGTCCAGTAGTTGTGAGAGGCAGGAGTGACCATCCAAGACCATGTCATAGTGGTCCAGTAGTTGTGAGAGGCAGGAGTGACCATCCAAGACCATGCCATAGTGGTCCAGTAGTTGTGAGAGGCAGGAGTGACCATCCAAGACCATGTCATAGTGGTTCAGTAGTTGTGAAAGGCAGGAGTGACCATCCAAGACCATGTCATAGTGGTCCAGTAGTTGTGAGAGGCAGGAGTGACCATCCAAGACCATGTCATAGTGGTCCAGTAGTTGTGAGAGGCAGGAGTGACCATCCAAGACCATGTCATAGTGGTCCAGTAGTTGTGAGAGGCAGGAGTGACCATCCAAGACCATGTCATAGTGGTCCATTAGTTGTGAGAGGCAGGAGTGACCATCCAAGACCATGTCATAGTGGTCCAGTAGTTGTGAGAGGCAGGAGTGACCATCCAAGACCATGTCATAGTGGTCCAGTAGTTGTGAGAGGCAGGAGTAACCATCCAAGACCATGTCATAGTGGTCCAGTAGTTGTGAGAGGCAGGAGTGACCATCCAAGACCATGTCATAGTGGTCCAGTACTTGTGAGAGGCAGGAGTGACCATCCAAGACCATGTCATAGTGGTCCATTAGTTGTGAGAGGCAGGAGTGACCATCCAAGACCATGTCATAGTGGTCCAGTAGTTGTGAGAGGCAGGAGTGACCATCCAAGACCATGTCATAGTGGTCCAGTACTTGTGAGAGGCAGGAGTGACCATCCAAGACCATGTCATAGTGGTCCATTAGTTGTGAGAGGCAGGAGTGACCATCCAAGACCATGTCATAGTGGTTCATTAGTTGTGAAAGGCAGGAGTGACCATCCAAGACCATGTCATAGTGGTTCATTAGTTGTGAAAGGCAGGAGTGACCATCCAAGACCATGTCATAGTGGTCCAGTAGTTGTGAGAGGCAGGAGTGACCATCCAAGACCATGTCATAGTGGTCCAGTAGTTGTGAAAGGCAGGAGTGACCATCCAAGACCATGTCATAGTGGTTCATTAGTTGTGAAAGGCAGGAGTGACCATCCAAGACCATGTCATAGTGGTCCAGTAGTTGTGAGAGGCAGGAGTGACCATCCAAGACCATGTCATAGTGGTCCATTAGTTGTGAGAGGCAGGAGTGACCATCCAAGACCATGTCATAGTGGTCCAGTAGTTGTGAGAGGCAGGAGTGACCATCCAAGACCATGTCATAGTGGTCCAGTAGTTGTGAGAGGCAGGAGTGACCATCCAAGACCATGTCATAGTGGTCCAGTAGTTGTGAGAGGCAGGAGTGACCATCCAAGACCATGTCATAGTGGTCCAGTAGTTGTGAGAGGCAGTAGTGACCATCCAAGACCACGTCATAGTGGTCCAGTAGTTGTGAAAGGCAGGAGTGACCGTCCAAGACCATGTCATAGTGGTCCAGTAGTTGTGAGAGGCAGGAGCGACCATCCAAGACCATGTCATAGTGGTCCAGTAGTTGTGAGAGGCAGGAGTGACCATCCAAGACCATGTCATAGTGGTCCAGTAGTTGTGAGAGGGAGGAGTGACCATCCAAGACCATGTCATAGTGGTCCAGTAGTTGTGAGAGGCAGGAGTGACCATCCAAGACCATGTCATAATGGTCCAGTAGTTGTGAGAGGCAGGAGTGACCATACAAGACCATGTCATAGTGGTCCAGTAGTTGTGAGTGGCAGGAACGACCATCCAAGACCATGTCATAGTGGTCCAGTAGTTGTGAGTGGCAGGAACGACCATCCAAGACCATGTCATAGTGGTCCAGTAGTTGTGAGAGGGAGGAGTGACCATCCAAGACCATGTCATAGTGGTCTAGTAGTTGTGAGAGGCAGGAGTGACCATCCAAGACCATGTCATAATGGTCCAGTAGTTGTGAGAGGCAGGAGTGACCATACAAGACCATGTCATAGTGGTCCAGTAGTTGTGAGTGGCAGGAACGACCATCCAAGACCATGTCATAGTGGTCCAGTAGTTGTGAGTGGCAGGAACGACCATCCAAGACCATGTCATAGTGGTCCAGTAGTTGTGAGAGGCAGGAGTGACCATCCAAGACCATGTCATAGTGGTCCAGTAGTTGTGAGAGGCAGGAGTGACCATCCAAGACCATGTCATAGTGGTCAACAGTATTGAACAGATACCAGGGAAATATTCCTCGACAAGGTGTCTGGTTGAACACTGGGAGAATTTACAAGAGGAAGTAACAAACATCGAATCCACCATTATCTTGAAATAAAATATATTAAATGAATGTATTTATGAAAATGAGATAATACAACCTAACTCTGCTACTGGACTGGACTGTAGGAAAGTTTTTTGATACAGTAGGATGCAGGGGACTGATACGAAAGCCAGAGAAATAGCAGGGAAAGCATCACAGTGGTTCGGGGAATACCTGACAGGAAGGAAAGAATGGGTGATGGTATGTGATGAGGTGTTGGAATGGGTTCATGTGTCGAGTGGAGTTCCACAAGGGTCAGTCCTAGGTCCAGTGCTGTTTCTAGTGTATGTGAATGACATAATGGAAGGGATAGACTCAGAAGTGTCCCTGTTTGCAGACGATGTGAAGCTAATGAGGAGAATACAGGTGGACGAGGATCAGGTAAGGCTACAAGATCTGGACAGGCTACAAGCCTGGTCCAAAAACTGGCTCTTGGAGTTTAACCCCACCAAGTGCAAAGTTATGAAGATCGGGGAGGGGTAAAGAAGCCCACAGACGGAGTGCAGCCTAGGAGGTC